>NW_016107567.1:1953770-1987184 GCF_001604975.1 Cebus imitator
AAAAGCGGGAGGCATCACACTACTGGACTTCAAACTATACTATAAGGCTACAGTAATCAAAACAGAATGGTACTGGTACTAAAACAGACATATAGACCAATGGAACAGAACAGAGGTCTTAGAGGCAATGCCACACATCTTCAACCATCTGATCTTTGACAAACCTGACAAAAACAAGCAATGGGGAAAGGATTCCCTGTTTAATAAATGTTGTTGGGAAAACTGGCTAGCCATGTGCAGAAAACAGACCCTGGACCCCTTCCTGACAACTTACACTAAAATTAACTCCAGGTAGATTAAAGACTTAAACATAAGACCTAACACCATTAAAAACCCTATAATAAAACCTAGGCAAAACCATTCAGGACATAGGCATAGGCAAGGACTTCCTGACCAAAACACCAAAAGCATTGGCAACAAAAGCCAAAGTAGACAAATGAGACCTAATCGAACTCCACAGCTTCTGCACAGCAAAAGAAGCAGTCATTAGAGTGAATCAGCAACCAACAGAATGGGACAAAATTTTTGCAATCTACCCATCTGACAAAGGGCTGAAGAATCTGCAAAGAACTAAAACAGATTTACAAGAAAAAAATAAGCCCATTCAAAAGTGGGCAAAGGACATGAACAGACACTTTACAAGAAAAGACATACATGAGGCCAACAAACATATGAAAAAATGCTCATCATCACTTGTCATTATAGAAATGCAAATCAAAACTACATTGAGATACCACCTCACGCCAGTTAGAATGGTGATCATTAAAAAAATCTGGAGATAACAGATGCTGGAGAGGATGTGGAGAAATAAGAACACTTTTACAATGTTGGTGGAAGTGTAAATTAGTTCAACCATTGTAGAAGACAGTGTGGCGATTCCTCAAGGACCTAGAAATAGAAATTCCATTTGATCCAGCAATCCCATTACTGGGTATATATCCAAAGGATTATAAACCAGTCTACTATAAGGACACGTGCACACGAATGTTCATTGCAGCACTGTTTACAATAGCAAAGACCTGGAACCAACCCAAATGCCCATCGACGATAGACTGGACAGGGAAAATGTGGCACATACACACCATGGAGTATTATGCAGCCATCAAAAGCGATGAGTTTGTTTCCTTTGTAGGGACATGGATGAACCTGGAAACCATCATTCTCAGCAAACTGACACAAGAACAAAAAATCAAACACCGCATGTTCTCACTCATAGGTGGGTGTTGAAAAATGAGAACACATGGACACAGGGAGGGGAACATCACACACTGGGGTCTGTCGGGGGAAAATAGGGGAAGGACAGTGGAGGGTGGGGAGTTGGGGAGAGGTAGCATGGGGAGAAATGCCAGATATAGGTGAAGGGGAGGAAGGCAGCACATCACACTGCCGTGTGTGTACCTATGCAACAATCTTGCATGTTCTTCACATATACCCCAAAACCTAAAATGCAATAAAAAAAATAAAATACATTAAGATTTCATATTGGTATATACACATTTAAGGTTGTATAACTTTTACTCAACTTAATTTGATATTTGTCTCTTTTTTGTATGCTAAAATCTGTTTTTAGCAATATCAACAAATTCAATTACTTGATTATTTTACTATGTATGTACATAATAGTTTACAAATAACACAATGTTTTTATTAAAAGTATGCTTATTGAATTGTTAAAAAAAATACTGGTAGAAAAATATACAGGGTTATATGCAGTCTGGAAATTATTAAAATGTAGAGATAAATAAGGTACAAAAGAGACTCAAGAAATTATGTTGCATTTGTTTAAAATTTATTGTGTTGCTTTATATACAAAACAGAGAAGTTACCCTTCCTAGTGTTTCTAGCTTTGGATACTAGTAGGAGGTATACACTACCATCACCAGAGTGGCTGATCACAGGGCTGAGCACTTCTTTCCTCTTGTGGCTGGTCTTAGTAGGCAGGATTCCAGTAAATTGAAAGGTTGAAGTGGTGTGAATGAAAGACTTTTTTCTGTCTTCCTTCTACTGCCCATGCCTGCTTGCATTCTCATCAGACAGCTAAGTCCTGAGAGGCCATGTGGTAGCAGTGGGATAGATGATCTCAAATGCCTTGCCAACTCCTTGGTAATTTTCTTCCTTGTTCCAAAATAGAGATTAATCATGAGGCTTGCATTTGGAGTGAAGAGACTACTCCACTTCCCAGGCCAGTATTGGGTTGCATACATCAAACCAGTTACATCTCTCTGGCTGCATTGTGCAGGGTAGATGAAATAACAAGCGACTATGGGCCAGTGGTCTTTTGTGGTCATTCTTATGGAGACATGAGGTATTAAGAACCAAAGTTAGAGTGGTCACAGTGGGACAGAATGGAGGGGATAGGGAGGAGAACAGATGTAAAGATAGAATTGGCTGCAGTTACTTACTGATTAGAAGTCAGTGTACAATAGTCTTAGTTACCAAAGAGCACACTCTGGTTTGGACTTAGGTGTAAATTGATGTTTTATTGTTTTGTAGTTCTTATGTGTTTTATTTTTAAATGAAATAAATTTGCATTAACAAAACAAAAATAAAAATTGGCAGTATGGAATCTGTTTCTGGATACATTCACTAACTTAGTAATACCAGTATAACTAAATCTAACAATAAAAACTTACTTGAACTAGAACCATTTTCACGGGGTCTTAACAGAACTCTGAAGTATGATATTCAGCTGGTTGAACCTTGTCTTTTCACTTATGGTGATAGCAATAGACAGATGATCTCAAATACCTTGCCAGCTCCTCAGTCAATTTCTCAATTGTCGGAAAACAGAAATTAAGAGATGTTTTGGTAAAACAGCTGAGAGATATTTTTCTTTAAATCAGGATCAGAATTTCTGTTATTCTGACTTCTGGTTGCTTTGTGTCTTTTGTGTTTTTCAGTGGGGCACTTGCATTTTACAGCTATCATGTGCATTGCACATCCATTATTAGCTTACTTTGACCTTCCTTCTGGCCTGCATCGTTTTCCTTTTATATTATTTAGAAGCCCGCTTCACCTGAATAATTTGAAACATCATCTATAAAGAACAGATAAATGTTAAGAATACCTATTTTATTTTGCACATAAAAATTTACAGAAATAATACGTGAATTTGTGTTACTTTGTAAAAAGCAAAGCAAAAATGCATAGAGGAAAAAGGATGGTCATACTCTTTATCTGTTTCTTTTCCCATACCAAATCCTAATAACCTTCTCTGTGAATCACAAGTATGAAGTTTTGTTTATATTTGTCTGACACCTTTTAAAATGCATGTATTTTTCTTTTCATGTAATAAAAACATACCTATTCTAAAAGTTAGATTTTTGCTCAAAAATAATTTAGAGATCTTTCCAAGTCAGTATTTAAACAGCTTCATTATTAAAGCTGTGGAATTCTATGGTCTGGATATACCAAATATACTTAACTGTTTGCCCATCAGTGGACATTTTAGGTTGTTTTTTAATATTACAGTATTACCTATAATGCTACGGTAAACAAATACATATCTACACACAGAGTTATACACATGTGCAAGTATTTCTACAAGCTAGCTTTTAAAATGTAGAATTGCTGAGTTAAAAGATAGGCTCACAGAACTGTGAAATGACTGAGGTAAGTCTCCATCACTTTAGAAATTTTTATCTTGCGAAGAGAACATGCCTGGGAAGAAAAGACAATCCGCAGTAGGATCTGTGCCCTGTACTTGTTCTGAAGAGGTTTGAGGGCTTCAGTATTTAAAGAGGAAAAGTGAGCAGGAGGAAGAAGGGAAAAGAAAGAAAGAGAGGATGTGGTCACATTCTTGTAAGGGTTTGAGTCCATGTGTTGCACGTGAAAAGGAAGGGGTAGAGGGAACAGTGAATTATGTATTTGTCTGGAGATAAAGTAAACATAGAGTAGAGGAAGCAGTCAAATATGCATTCGTGTAGGGGGGCAAATAATTTCTGGTCTCTTCTTGCCCCTTACCATGAATTTTCTGGAACCAAAAAGAAATTTGAATCCACAGATAATTAGAAACCATGTGTTTCCATTGTTTACCATCAAAAGAGTTAGTGAAACTGTTGAACACTGAAGACCAAGGGAAAATCTTAAAAGCAGCCAGAGAGAAAAGAACGATCACCTAAACAATAAGATCAACAGCACTTCTCAAAAGCAATAATACAATAATATTAATGCTACTAATTATAGAAGCTACTATCATATACTTTATTTTCTCCCAAATGCTATTTTAAGTACTTTTTAAAAATAATATAAAATCTTAAAATTGTGGTAAAAGTACAGTGTAAAATTTACCATCTTAATTATTTTAAAAGTCTGCAGTCAGTAGTGTTTAGTATATTTATGTTACTGTGAAAGAGATCATCAGAACTTTTTTCCCTTGGAAAACTGAGACTATATTTATTAAACAACAGCTTGCATCCTCCACTTCCTGACCCCTAAAAGAGGTCAGGAAGTGGAGATAGCTTTTTGAAGTTTTTGTTATGAAAGAGTTAAGAGAAATGGAATGATGACGACGTTGTGGGTTCCTAATAGTTTCTTTTGGTGTTTACTTTTTATTCATATGGTCGAACAGCCACATCCATTCTGTGTTTCCTTTCTGAGAATAGCATTCCCTGTCCTTGCCTATTTTTTGCTATGGATTGATTGTTTCTAACTCTTGAGGATATTGTAGTTTTGTCTCACATATACACTTCACATTTTTCTTCAATTTGTCCTTTGCTTTTAAAGTTTTTAATGGGGCATTTGTTGAGTATCATATTTATATGTATGTATCAAAACTTTAAGTATACAGTCTTGCTATATTATTTATTATAATCTATTTTCAAATTATTTCACTTTTAGTGATATAATTTTTTTTGTATGTTTAGCTTAGATCTAGAAGATAATGAGCTACATTTTTCCTCTTTAAGCCGACTGTATTATTTATTCTCTTTGTATCATCAGTTATGTTTTAGGAAGTTTTTAAAAACAAAACCATGTTGAGGTGCTGTAATTATTCTTTTTCTTTAAAGGTTTCGACCAAATACTAGAGAACTGTGGTGTTACAATGCAGTGGTTGCTGATGCCAGACTTCCCTCTGCAGCAGACATGCAGTCCAGATGTAGTATTCTAAGTCCTGAACTTGCCTTACCAACAGGATCAAGGGCACTCACTACTCGATCTCATGCAGCTTTGCACATTTTAGGTAGGATTGCGATTTGATGTACCATTAATTCACATTAATGTGTGCTGTCTTGGGTTTTGTTTTTTATTTTTAATTATTTAGAATTTTTAAATTTATATGTAATTCTATCTTGTTTGTTAAACATAATAATATACAAAATAAGTTACTCCTCTAAGAGGCTAATTCCATGGAAAACAATACATGAGACCTGTACCAACACCATGAAAGATTTATGTATGCCCAAGTAGTTAATTTTCCCAGAGGTAGACCCTTAAAAATAATGTGTTTGCTCAACGTGAATGTATAAACTTTTAAAGGTATGATAAAATATTCAAGTATATGTTTAAGTATATTATTTTAAATATCAAATTTTATAAAATATAATTAATTTTATATACCACTTCTATCTCTTCTTATATAACAGTTTTCCACAGCATATCAGCTTTATTCTCATTTAATTACTTTGAGATATAGTACTTTTGCAACATATTTATTCTGTAGCTGGAGATTTTATATCACTCCACATAACTATGTATTTTGTTGTTTTTGAAAATGATCCTTAAAAAGACTCATTTTAAGCCCTAGCACTTGCAGTTGTGAAATCATATTCCTAAGTATAATTACTAGATCATAAATATAACTCTTTGTTTCTTTTTTCTCAAATTTCATTTTGGTATCTATTGTAGAAATCCAAAACTAGTGTTGATTAAGGTTATGTGACACTAATGTGTCTTCCTCAAATGGTACTTTCAGGATCAAACTAATTTGGAGAGTTTCATAAAAGGAAGAACCTTATAAGAACTCAAAGGCTAAGTGATTTCAACTTTTCAGCGATCCAGTTTTGTGTAAAAGGCTGTCATACAGCATGTTTAAATATGACCATTAATCAGACAAGGGAGAATTTGTATTGGTTTTAAGTATTCTTCCATGAAATGATGTTTAAAGCTCGGAGTAACATTCCAAGTTTATTTATTATAATATATCCCTTATAGCATTTTATGTCATCAATAATACCATAGGACATTTTAATTTCAATGAATTAATTTTTGTTTATTTGTTGTTTTAGGTTGTCTTGATACCTTGGCAGCTATGCAGGACTTAAAAATGGGTGTTGCAAGTACAGAGGAAGAGACTCAAGCAGTAATGAAGGTTTATTCTAAAGAAGATTATAGTGTGGTAAACAGGTTTGAAAGTATGTATACTTAGGTTTAGGAAATATTGTCTTACAACTGAAATATATGTGGATATTTTAAAACATAGATTATTATTTATATCATTTAGGTCATGGAGGAGGCTGGGGTTATTCTGCCCATTCAGTAGAAGCTATACGTTTTAGTGCCGACACTGATATTTTACTTGGTGGTCTTGGTCTGTTTGGAGGTAGAGGAGAATATACTGCTAAAATTAAGGTAAAGTTCATCAACAATGTTGCCCTTTTTTGTTTGAAGATACTGATTTTGTCTTAATTTATTATTTTAATGTTTCATTTTTTTCTTTTAAACTTGGTTTATTTTGTTTTTAATGCTTCTTTTTAAAGATAGAGGAAACATTGCTAAAATTGACGATAATAATACTAAATAAGAAACTCATTAAATATAACTCACTAAGAAGGGAGGAAATGAAAGAAAAATTATTTTTCAATAATTTACAACTGAAAAAAGGCTATTATTATCTCAGTCTTTTGTATGGAACTTCCTGGAGTTCTAGCAATACCAGTGCCTTTTTATGTGGCTACTTTTTTATAGCCATTTTAATGACAGACAAGGTGCAGCTGTTTAGGGACATTTTGATGTGGCTAAAAAGTTTGAGCATTTTTAGTTCCAAATACTATGTAAACAGACATCTTCATCCCAGGAATGGAGACCAGGGATGAGTGAGAGATCGTGTTAGGGGAGGATTCCATCTGGTAGACAAACTAAAAATCATTGAGAGTCAGTCATATGTTTATCACACCTATTCATGTCTAAAAGGGCCAACAATTATCCTGAGCAAAGTATATGTTCATTCTTTGAACATTCACTGATAGTTTGAATGTTCTGCTTCTCAAATTACCTAATTTTGCTCTTAAAAGAAAAAAGAAAACTGTAATTTCTGCCTGAATTTCAATAGCAGGCTTCACAAAAAAATCCCAGTTAAATGTCATCTATCCAGGAGGTATTTTCTTAGTTCTCTCAATAATATCTAAAAATGATATCAATATGTTAACACTCCTTTGTAATGATGGTTTCCAAGGACACTCCCCATGGATACCCAACCAGCACTGACAAATTTAAAGAAATATTTGCTTGTTTCTGATTATAGTTAGAATACGTGTGCTAAAAAAAAAACCAGATAATATAAGGATGCATAAACATTTAAAGCTCCTATAGTTAAATGGAGTATAGTGATAGAATAATGATTAAGGACTCTTATAGCACATGTATGTTGATAATAAGAAAAACGGTAGATTGTCTTTGGCTCATTTCAGTGCAACTACTTCAAAATTATTTTAGGATGTCTTGATTCATCCTCAAGTTAGAAAAGCAACCTCAATGTATACTTGACCATGTCTAATAAGCTCATTAGGAAAATATGTTTTTTCCTAGCTCTAAGAGATTTTTTATATTTGGAATAGCGAATAGCATAGTGGACCTTATTTTCAAACATTGTGGTATATAGAATTATAGAGGCCTTCTATAAATGTAGTTTTTATATTAGCCCTGTTTTTCTTTTTCAGCCTCAAATTCTACCTCACTCCTTCTATCCTCTGGAAATGATCTCGCCTTTTGTATTCAGTTATCCAATTAATGGACTAAGGCCTTTCAACAGTAGTCAGGTTTTTTTTTTTTTCTCCCTTCACCTCTTTCTAAGGTATACATTTGTTAAGCCCTTCTTTATTTTTTTGTTTTGTTTTCATACCTCTAGTTATTTCTTGTTTCTTCTATCTCTTTTAGGTTCATTCCCTTCCACCTGGCCACTGAAAGTAGGAGTTCCTCAAAAACCAGCTCAAGGCCCTCTTTCTTCACATATTCTTATAAGTATTCTCTTTTAAGCCCAAAGTTTTAATACTCATCAGCATACCATAATCCACAAATTTATGTCTCCAACTCAGACTTCTTTGATGCATTTCCATATAAATACATTAAAGGCACATCAGTTATCAGTCATAATATCTCAACTCAATTCATGCTGTTCCACTGATCTCTCTCTCGTGATTAGTGCTACCCTCCATATGCTTGATACATAGGCCAGAAACCTAGACATTTTTTGGATAGGCCTCATTATCTGTTTCTTCCCCACAAAAAAAAAGACTCTTCTATCATTACCCTAGGCAAAGATATTTGTCTTAGACTAGCCACCTAGCTAGTCTCTGTATACATTCTTTCTTTCTTTCTTTTTTTTAAATAATTATTTTACTTTAGGTGCATACATTCTTTCTATACTTTCTGTCTCCATTCTTTCTCTTACCATTCCTATTTGAACCTACTCTAGTCCGATTTTTGCCCCACCACTGACATTGCCCTTGTTAAGGACACTGCTGACTTTCGTATTGCTAAATTCGGTAGTCAAGCCTCAGCTCTCATCTTCCTTAACCAGTCAGCTGAATTTAACCCAACTGAGTTCTCTTTGAAATATTTTCTTCCTTTGTCCCCCAGGACACCATCTGTCATTTTCCTTCTGTCCCACTGACTGCTCTTCTTAGTATCTGCTGGTTGCTCATCATCTTCCTGACCTCTAAATGTTGGAGTGCCAACAACTCAGTTTTGACATCTTTTAAAAGTATTCTTTTCCCCATAGTGGTCCAGCCTCATGGACTTTTATCTCTGATGACTTTTAAACGTATAGACCTCTTCTCTGATTTTAAACCCATGTGTACAACTGCCTGTGCTGTGTCTCCACGTGAATGTCTGATAGGCATTTCGGAGGTTACATACTCAATACCGTGCTTCTGACGATCTGACTAAACCTGCTGTCCTCATGTTCTTCCCCATCCCAGTTAACTGACTCAGCATGGAGTTAACTTCATTATCCTGTTTGCTCAGGCCAAAAGTCTTGGAGTCATCCTTGATTCTACTCTTTCTTTTACACACATCTGCTTTAGCAGCAAATATTGTTGGTTCTACTTTCAAAATTAATCCAGAATCTAACCACTTCTGAAAACTGCCACTGGTATCAGATTGGCCCATGCCACAGCCATTCTCATCAGGATTGTAAAAGTAGCCTCCCAGCTTGTGTGCTGTGTCTGTCCTCACCCCATTTATTCCATTCTCAGTGCGGCAGAGTGATTCTCTTAAAATGTACAAGAGATTGCATCATAGTCTCTTTAGAATCCTGTAGTGTCTTCCTATGTTAGAATGAGAATCAAAGGCCTTAGAAGGACCTGCAAAGTCCCCATAAGAACTGACTGTCATCACCTCTCTGACCTTTTGTTCTACTAGTTGTTTTACTCTAATCCCATGACACTGGCCTGCTTATTGTTTCTTGAGCATTCTAGGTACGGTCAAATCTCAGTACCTCTTCACTTGCTGTTTCCTCTTAACTACAGCTCTCTTCACTTCAACACCTACATAGCCCACTTCCTCATTGCCTTCAGAGCTTCATTCCTTGGTAAGCCTATTTAAAACTGTAAATTTGATTTCCAACCATAAACTTACTCCCACTAGCCCCCAATTCTTTGCAATATTTATCCCTTTATGTCCAATTTCTAGAACTGTGCTTGGCATACAGTATGTGTTCAGAAATATTTGTTTAATGTAAATAGGGGAGCCAGGTTAGGGGGAAATTATTAGGAACCTTCATAGCATGCTGTGGAGGAGATGAGAAACCAAGGAATAATTTTAGATTAAGAAAGCTTTCTGATTAATCATTTTTATAAGCGTACTAAGGATCATGAAACAAATGCAAAAACCCTCAACTTTGGAACATGGGTTAGAAGAAGAAGAGAATGGAGTTAAGCCTAATTTGTCTTTGAAATATTCTAGCCAGCAATAGGGAATATGTTGAATTGAAAAGCTTTGATACCAATAAGAGAATACAGTAATGGCAGATAAACATAGAAAAAGGATTATTTCAGGCTTTTTTTTTTTTTTTTTTTTTTTTCAGGATACTCCACCTTGATTTTTATTCCAGAACATATGGAGATCTGAAGTCCCAAACATACTTTTTTTTCTTGAGACAGAGTCTCTCTTGGTCACCCATACTGGAGTGCAGTGACGCCATCTCAGCTTATTGCAACCTCCACCTCCTGGGTTCAAGTGATTCTTCTACCGCAGCCTCCCGAGTAGCTGGGACTGCAGGCATGTGCCACCACGTCCAGCTCAGTTTTGTATTTTTAGCAGAGACAGGGTTTCACCTTGTTGGCCAGGCTGGTCTCATGTGACCTCATATATTTGCCTGCTTCAGCCTCCCAAAGTGCTGGGATTACAGGCGTGAGCCACCAGGCCCGGCCTATTTCAGACTTTTTATCTGAATGACTAGGTGAATAAAAGTACCATTAACCAGAAAAGAAAAGCCAGGAGGAGGGTGTAGAACTAGTGGGATGAAGGGAATCCAATTACTGTTGAGAGTAAGATCTGAGCTGGAGAAAGATTTCTAAGTCACTAGCATATAATTTAAGAATTTAGACACCTAGCACAGTACCTGTCCAGTAAATTTTAATTCATTTTAATCTTTATCTGCCTCTCTTGCAATTCATCTGCTGTAATTATCCAGAGGAAAAGGTTTTTGTTTTTTTTAAACAGGCATTTTTTAAAAAGACCTTTTTCTTATAATTCTTATTTTCTCTTAATTTTTAACCTTTTCCTATTGGATATATATTTTTTTCTTACCCCAGAGGATCTTCCCCATTTTAAGAGCCATTTTTATCGTGCTTTTTTCATCTTTTTTTCTTGCCATATTACTTTGAACTATATTTTGTTACCTATTGTTTTTAAGGATTCTTACACTGCTCTTCTTTTTGTCTCTGAAGCTAATATTATTCTATCCTTTTTTTTTTTAAAAGAATTCTACAGTATTCACTTAATTTTTAAAAGTACTGTGAGGAGGAAACTATTAGTGTCCACCCACCTTCTATGGATGAGGAAACTAGGTCCCAGAATCTCAGAGCTAGTAAGCAATGAAACAAGACTCTACCTCATTTAGAAACTCTCTTAGGTAAAAATTTTTGGTTGCATTCTCTCACCTTTTTCAGATGCTTATATCAGGTTCAAAACTTGTATAGAAGTATTTGGAGCATTTGATATGAATAGATGAATATATAAATTAGGAAAACAGAGGTTAATGTAGGCCATAAAACCTTGTTTCCTAATTTAAATACATATGTTTATGTATTTCCCCTAATAATGTTAAAAAAGTAGGTACTCTGATTTTTACATTTGGTATGGTCCGGCATACATGGAACATGCACAAAATTATGAACACATTGTTCCTCAACTTTGTATAGCTGATTTATATAAATGATTTTCTCTCCCCTTAGCTGTTTGAATTGGGTCCTGATGGAGGAGATCATGAAACTGATGGTGACCTTCTTGCAGAGACTGATGTATTGGCTTATGACTGTGCTGCTAGGTAAATAATTTGTGCATTATTCATGGTAACTCTTGGGTACTTAAAAATTTATTATAAATGAATATACATAACTTTAAAAGGAAGTTTTGAATAATCTGCTATGAATATCAGATGCTTGAGAAATTAAATTATATATTAAGCAGTGTAAGTATTGCTTTCAAAAATGTTGCATTTAAACCAATACACTTCATAAATTTATTTCATAAGTTAATTCAACTGTTTCAAACTTGAAGATAAAAATAGAAATATGCATATATTTTATACACCTTTACTTTCATGAATCTCTTACAGAACACCTAGTTTGCTAGTGTTCTAGTGATAGTGCAGTTATTTATTACTCCTGACATTACAGGTAATAAATAATTAGTGTCGAGTGGTTATATTTGGCCATAATTCAGATGTATCCTGACATCATGCCAGTATGATATACTTGATAATAACACACTTAGGGAGGTGACCAGCTTTACTGAAACTTTTTGGGAATTTATCAAAATTAGTATGTTTATTTATGAAGGTTCATTAACTAAGAGACCTACACTTTATATCAGCCCTCTTTATGTAACCCTAAGAATTATCTCAGTATTATCTTATGATTAATGTTCCCTGGTTTGAAGCAGGGAATATTATGATAAGAAAAATTATAAACTGAGCTTCATAGTAGTCATAATATGCTATGTTTCCCAACAATAATTATGTTAAGAAAACCTTGTAGGTTTTTGGCTAGTGAAAATGTATATTTTCAGAAACAAGGATGATTACAATATACTGACTGCTTGTATAAGATACATACTTTTGAAAACAAAAGAGTAAGTCTAAAGAAAATTTGGACTGTTTCTTAGGCATTAACTAATATCAGAAGATTTTTTTTAGTAATCTTTAATGTTTTATACAAATGAATATTAGGGAAAATTTCAAGAAAGTTAATTGATTAATTTTTACCAAAGCCTTAAGGTATTATTATCATTTGCTGTATTTATTTATTTATTTTTGAGACAAAGTCTCATTCCACCACCCAGGCTGTAGTGCAATGGTGTGATCTCAACTCATTGCAACCTCTGCCTCCCAGGTTTAAGTAATTCTCATGCCTCTGTCTCTCTAGTCACTGAGAGGTTGCACGCCACCAAGCCCAGTTAATTTTTGTATTTTTAGTAGAGATGGGCTTTTTCACCATGCTGGCCAGGCTGGTCTTGAACTCCTTACCTCAAGTGATCTGCCTGCCTTGGCCTCCCAAAGTGCTGGGTTTACAGGCATGAGCCACTGCGCCTGGCCGCCATTTGTTTTTGAGCATATGATTATGAGTCCGAAATATAAAGCACAGTTTCATTTATAGAGAATCATCTAGGGTTTCTGCATTTGCTTGTGTACAAAGCCCAGATTCCTAAGGCATTGGGAGTACTGAAGTATTTCCGTAACACCCAGCATTATTTTTGACTTTCTACCTTCTATTCTTCTATAGCTATCTTAATGCGTTAATGAAATACAACACCTTGCCATTTCCTGACTTTTGTACTTCAATACCTCTACAGATTTTTTCATGATATTCTCCATCTTCTTTAAATGCCCTTTATCCTTCTCTTAATTCCAGGTACAGCCAGTAAACATTACATCCACTCTGTTACCTAGAACTTTGTAACTTGCTTATGCCCTTTAGAAGATGCCCTTACTTATTGTATTTTTCTCTCCTTCTAAATTAATAACTTTTTTGTGTAGATATCCTGTGACAGACTCCAAATACCTATCCGACTTAACTCAATGTTCAGGACAACCCTTTGAGCTAGACATTATTTTCACCCCAGTTTTCAGGTGAAGAAGCTAAGGTACTGAGAAGATAGAGTAACTTGCTCCGAGTTGCCCTGCTAGCAAGTCACAAAGCTGGGCCTTGAACTCAGGCCGCCTGACTCCAGGGCCATTTTCTTAACACGCTGCCTCTCAAAACTATTTAGCTGAATGAATGAGCTTTAAAACTAAAGTTCAGATTTTTATTTTATAGCAAAATTTGCTTTTTTTTTTTTTCTGAGACGAAGTCTCACTCTGTCACCCAGGCTAGAGTGCAGTGGGGCAATCTTGGCTCGCTGCAACCTCCACCTCCCAGGTTCAAGCGAATTCTCCTGCCTCAGCCTCCCAAGTAGCTGGAACTACAGGTGCATGCCACCACACTTGGCTAATTTTTTTTTTTTTGTATTTTTAGTAGAGACAGGGTTTCATCATATTAGCCAGGATGGTCTTGATCTCCTGATCTCATGATTGACCCGTTTCAGCTTCCCAAAGTGCTGAGATTGCAGGCGTGAGCCACTGCGCCCAGACAAAATTTGCATGTTTTTTAACATCAGTTTAAAACATTCTACCTTATTTTAATATGAAAGTTATATAAGATTTAAGGATATTGTAGAATTCGAGAAGAGGAGAAAGAAATAACACAGATAATATGTTGTTTGCTTGTGTTCTCTTTCAGACTTCTTAAAATAGAGTGTTTTTTATGTTGGTTTATAAGAATTTTATAATTCAGTTTCATGTTTTTGTTTATAAGGGATTTTGAAAAAATAAATGTATGTAACAGAGAAATACAAAAACATTGTCTTTGACTCACTAATTTTTTCTCAGAGAAAAATATGCAATGATGTTTGATGAGCCTGTTCTCCTGCAAGCTGGGTGGTGGTATGTAGCATGGGCCCGAGTGTCAGGACCTAGCAGTGACTGTGGATCTCATGGACAGGCGTCTATTACCACAGATGATGGGTAAGTAAATGCCCGGGTGTTACTTAAGCGATTCTTATTTTTGTCAGTGGAATACTGTTTTGAAAGCTCAAAGGACTTTTCAGCAGAATTTAAAAGCTTAGGAAGACTAGAGCATAATATAATTGCTAAAAATTAAATTCATGTAACCTCATGCCAAATTAAGATTGAGACAGAACAAGGAGATAATAAGACCACTGTACTTGGCTCTTGTCAGATGGTATTTGTATATATTTCTGGGTATTACATTGTTTATGAGCTTGACTACCAAATTAGAAATTATATAGAGGAGGGTGACAAGGAAAATGAGGTGTTTGAAACCATAAAAAAGAAGTAGATATGTGATACTACATTTGGTGGTGCATGAGAAAACAGTTTAAAATTTCAGAGTTTCAGCAATGTGTATTATTTTAGCAAAATGTAGGGAAAATTTTGCTGTTTTGAAATAACTTTCATGTATAGAGTACTTTTCAGTTTGTACAACACTTTCTTATGTATTACCTGATTTGATGTCCTCAGTAGCTTTATGAAGCAGTTATTAGCCCCTTTTTATACTCCAAGGACCAGAGAAATAAAAAGGTGAAGTTATTTGCTATTTGCTGAGAGTCATATGGTTACTATGTGGCAGAACCAAATCCATACCTAGAATATTTTGACTCTAAATCCAACATTTTAAATATTCTATTACTATGATTTATGTATTCTAAAGGACTATCATTTGTAAGATAAATTCAATTTATTCTTTATTACTCCTGAGCATAAACTATTTGAAATCAGTTGAAATTATATAACAGTATATATTTCAGTGCCAGTCAATTCATAACAAAGCTGACTAAAAAAGAAATTGACTTATTCGTGAGGTGAATTTCATGTTGCTGAGTATTCAAGGATACTGCTGTAGAAAAATCAAATCTGTTGTGTGCATCCCTTCAACTTAAGAATATATTTAGAACTGAGAGACTATTTTGACCCTGGACTGTATGATTTTCTTAGTTCATTCAGACTTGGAATGTCATGGCACTCTGAGACTAAAGCTTATCATGCAGCTAGTCAAGCAGATATGATACTACTACTACTTGTAAGTAGAAATTGTAAACGTTTACTGCTATGGTTACAGCTGAGTTGGAGAGGAAGGAGGACAGGACAGCTACTCATTAGGAGTTCTGATCAGGTTCAGTTCCTTCATTTTACTGATTAACCCATTCAGAGCTAGAATGAATATCTAGAAAATACCTTTTTGCTTTTTCTTTACTTAAAAGAGTGAATCATTTTCATTGACATAAAATTTGAAAACATGTTTCTTAAATTTCTTATTTCCTGTAATGACTCTTGGATCATGTGGTTTTTGGTCTCATTGTTTTCTCTTCTTAGGGTTGTTTTCCAGTTCAAGAGTTCAAAGAAATCAAATAATGGTACAGATGTTAATGCTGGTCAGATACCTCAGTTATTATACAGGTATTTAGCATATTTATACTTAATTAGTACAGTTTATTTTGCTATAATAAAGTGGAATCATTACAAAATATATGCCATAATAGGGATAAATTATTTGAAGCATTCAGCAAATTTATAATATGCTGGTAGAACTATAAATATATTTAACAAAAATATTTAGTTAATATTTTGCATATTTTTAAACATTTTCCACATCAGGCTTTATTTTAAACTTTGCCTGATTACTCAGATTATCTGTTTTATACCAATAACAGCATTTTACTGACCTTTTTAAAAAATGTTTTTTTTGCCCATTTTAAATATATCTATTGATTTTCTTACCAATTTCAAATTTTATAAAAGAATAAAATTTGCCTTAGATAAGTGAAATTTCAGGGAAGATGGGCAGGGCTATAGATGTAGGCCTGACTGATGTACTGTAGTCTTATGTTCCCTGTTCATTTGGTGATGTAATGAATTGGAAAATCCCCTACTGTTGATAAATTTTCACCTTTAATTGAAATACCAAATAGTAATTTGTTCATATAATAATATTTACTATGTTTCTAACATTATTTTAAAACTTTAACTTAAAACAATTTAGACATGTATAGAGGCATATGCCTATGTGTGTGTCTTATCTATTTCTAGACTGCTGAAATACTTATAGAATAAAGAATTCAAATGGATATAAACCCTCGCTAAAAATTGTTGTCATTCATTAAGTAGTAAATAATCAAAGAAAATACTCTAGAACAGTGATTCTATCTCCCTGTCTTTCTTTCTGGTAATCACTTAGTGAATCTAGATGGTTTTGAACCTTATTTTTCCCCGAAAGGGATTTTTGTTTGGTTTTTATGCTATGTGCAATGTGTTATAGTTACTGCTTGTAATATGTAGCTTTATGAACATAACAAGTTGCATTGGACTACTCTTGGGTACTACTGGTTGAATAACTTTTTAATAGCATTAACAGTGGCATTACTAGAGAACATAAGTTATATATATATAAGTTATATGTGTTCTCTAATAAGAGGAAGAAGCCTCTACTACTCAGTCTTACAAAGGTAGGATTTAAAGGAAATGCCCATATGCTCAAAACTTTGTTTAGCTTGGAAAAATGTTTCAAAAAAACCCTGTATTGGCATTCTACATAGCAAAAAAATTTTTAAGTATATAATTATTTTCCCATTCAAAAATGTATAATATACTTTAAAAGGAAAAAATGTCATTGGACTTCCCAACATAATTTAATGTGTGGCTACTACCTTTAGACTTCCAACTAGTGATGGCAGTGCTTCAAAAGGCAAACAGCAAACCAGTGAACCAGTACACATTTTAAAGAGGTCATTTGCAAGAACTGTCTCAGTGGTAAGCCATTTTTTTTTAATTTCAGCTTTTCTCTTCAGTTCTCAGATACATTTTGATTTTTAGAGTTCAGCTGCTCTTCTAAGTTTATCTCAGCTTAGATTTATAAACTCAGATTTGGTTTTGTATTAGCATTTATATTCTAGACCACAGATAATGTATACTTTAAATCATAGAATAATGGAGATATTGCCTATGATTTTAACATGACCAGATGAATTGGCCTAGCTGTTTTTGAAATAATTGGTTGCTTTTCTAATAAATCACATATATGAATGCATATGCTGAATGAATTAGAAAATGAAGGAACTTTTTTGGTGCTGGCCCAAAAAAGTGTTAATACTACTTGAGGAACTAGGTGGAAGAGTTGCATATCTAGGAAGTTTGTTTAACCATCCGCATTGTATTCTTGAAGAAGCACAGAGCCATTGAAGTTAACAGTGCAGAATGGATACTCAACATGATGTAAATGAAAGGAAGTATAAATTAAGGTCTTGATCTTTCATTTACTAATTGAGGATTCTTATGTATGTTATCTAAGTAAATTACATTATAGCATTATGAATTTCTAATGAAATAAGAGGTATAAAATGTTTTTGGAACAATAAGGCACCATCTGAATGTGATTTATTAATGTAGCTACTAGTCTTTTATATTAGTAAAATGCATAGGAAGAATATTTCTTTCCCCTTCAAATTATATTTTTTAACCTGCAAAGTTGATATATATCCCTGGTAGGAATGAGATAAAAGTCCGGATAAAAGTATGCTAAAAGTAGATGAAAGTTTTTCTCACATTCCCATTATCACCGTATATACCTACTATTTACATTTTGGCATATATCTTCCCAGGCCATTTTTATATGCAAACAAACTTGTTAGTATGTACCAAATACAGTATGCTCTACAACATTCTTGTTTGTTTCTTATGATACTTACAGTTTTCATCTTTTTTAGAAAATTTCATATTATACATCATGGATATCCTTTCCTGGCAGTACATTTGGCTCTCTCAATCTTTTCCATTTGTGTAGAATCCCATAGAATGGTACTACTGTATTCTAATGTATTCAACCCGATTTCTATCAAAGAACCACTTTGATTCTTATCTTGTACTATTACATCTTCCTTCATGAGCATCTATACACATGTATCTTTACGTACCTGTGTACTTATGTGCATACTTCTTCTGGAAATGTGCCCATTTAAATTTTGTTATAGTCTCTCAAGTTGACCACCCAAAAGAGCCATGGCAATTTGTAGAGCGTATGCTTTGAATAAGAGACTATGAGAACTTTGGCTTCTTGCCAATTTAGTATTGAGTTTGGTATCTTTTGATTCAAATAAGGATCTTTAACTCTGTTATGCTTTCTTTAGTTATCTCATTTTTCTGTGCTTTGTAACCCCTCTGTAGTTACGTGGTTTTGTGGCCATTAGGTAATTGTAGACTTTATATTCACGCATTACTTTAAAAAGTAAACTGTAGGGCTGAGCCCAGTGGCTCACTCCTATAATCTCAGCACTTTGGGAGGCCGAGGCAGGAGGATTGCTTGAACTCAGGAGTTCAAGACCAGCCAGGGCAATAAAGTAAGACCTCCATCTACAAAAACTTAAAAATTAGCTGGGTATGGTAGTGGTGCACACCTGTAGTCCCAGCTGCTCGGGAGGCTGAGGTGGTGGGAGGATAGCTTGAATCCAGGAGGTTGAGGCTGCAGTGAGCCATGATCACATCATTGCATTCCAGCCTGGATGATAGAGGAAGACTCTATCTCAAAAATAATAATAATAATAATTGAATCTATACGCTCATTTTCAGGTGGTCTGGGATTTGGTGGGAATGGGGCAGTAAGTGCCCTGCTTTGAGATTCATGAGTACCTGTCATTATATAACCATGATAAAACCGGAAGACTAGCTAGAACTGCAAAGAAAGCCTACCAAATTAAACTCATATTCTAGAATTTTAAATTTTTAAAATAGGAATTTTTTAGTATTTTCTAGTCAATTTTTTATCTTCTGTTAATATGTTTATCAAGAATTGACTATAGTTTGTATTGTAAATTTTAATATATAGACATGTTTATTTGATACTAATACTAAAACTCTTATTTAATTTTTTATTACAGTGTCTGTACAGAACTTAATTTTTCTTTCAAGTAAACATGGATTCTTTTAAAAGTGTTTGTCATTTTTCCCTTGTTTACATAAGCTAGATGGCTTGTTAGCAGGAAAACTGAAAAAATGTATTTTTAAATAGATAAATATTGAAGAATGTTGTTTTTGCAAATGCTTAACTACTTTACCTTTTTTGTAACAAACTTCCAAGTTACTGTTAAGGGTAATTTAATAAATGAACTATAAAAGTGTCTATTATTTGGGCTCAGTAAAAAAATTCAAGTAAAATCTCAGTAGAAAAGTTCAAGAGAAAGTTTTGAAGTTGTCTACCATTGCCTTACCGTTTGATTCAGTTTATGGTATCATTTGAATTAATTGTTGTCTGTTTTTCCATATTCTGGATTAGGAATGTTTTGAGTCATTGTTGAGTATTCTTCACTGGAGCTGGACCACCTTAGTCTTAGGAGTTGAAGAACTTAGAGGATTAAAAGGATTCCAGTTCACAGCTACACTTCTAGATTTAGAGAGACTGCGCTTTGTGGGTACCTGTTGTCTGAGATTATTGCGTGTCTATACCTGTGAAATTTACCCAGTATCAGGTATGATGCATTCTTTTAGATGATTGTAGGGAAAAAAAACATTAGAGACACTGAGAAGATTTACTTTGAGATAACTGAAATTTTATGATCCCCAGCTGCCTTTAAGCTGCTTCTAACATGAGAGGACAAAGTCAGCTTCCTATGATGCTTATGTATTTGCTTATAAAGAATAAAATAGATTACATGACATTCTGATAACAAAAAGTAATTGTGGGCCAAAATTAATAATCTAATAAAGTTTAATTTTAAACAAATTGTGTCAAATAGAAATATTTTGAGCAAGTAATTTGGACTTAAATCCTGAACCTGGGTTTTTCTCCCCCCCACGTAGATTAAAAAATAATTTGGGACTACACTTAATCTCTAAATTGTTTCATTTCTAAGATTTGCATACTTGTGATATTTAGCTATATAGGGAATAATTGAACTATATTTGTTGTTTTCATTCATATTTAATATTTTGCTTAATTACCAATCTGCTTTTTTCCCCTTAAAGCTACTGGAAAGGCAGTTGTAGAAGAAACAAGCAAATTAGCAGAGTGTATTGGAAAAACCAGAACTTTGTTAAGAAAAATTTTATCAGAAGGAGTTGATCACTGCATGGTGAAATTGGATAATGATCCTCAAGGATATCTCAGTCAACCCTTGAGTCTCCTAGAAGCTGTCCTTCAGGAGTGTCATAATACTTTCACTGCCTGCTTTCATTCTTTCTACCCAACTCCTGCCTTACAGTGGGCTTGCCTTTGTGATCTGCTGAATTGTTTGGATCAGGTAATTTAAGTTTGTAAAATGTTAGTTGAAAATCTGATATATTGCTTAATACTCTTCAAGAAAATAAATTGCAGTTGCCCTATCTTCTTTTTTTTTTTTTTGAGATGGAGTCTCACTCTGTCGCCCAGGCTGGAGTGCAGTGGCGCGATCTCGGTGTACTGCAACCTCCACTTCCCAGGTACAAGCAGTTCTCTGCCTCAGTCTCCCGAGTAGTTGGGATTACAGGTGCCTGCCACCATGCCCAGCTAATTTTTGTATTTTTAGTAGAGGTGGGGTTTCACCATCTTGGCCAGGCTGGTCTTGAACTCCTGACCTCGTGATCTACCTGCCTCGGCCTCCCAAAGTGCTGGGATTACAGGTGTGAGCCACCGCGCCTGGGCACCCTATCTTCTTGACTTGCATAAAAGATAAATTAGGAAATCATTTGGTATACATGACTTACATAAGCAAAGTTTAAAATTTTTTAAATCCACCTCATCATCTTTTAGTTATAAAATTGGTAGGCACATTGTACAGTAGCTGGTTGGTCTTTGAATTGGAGTGAGTGATTTTGAGAGAGGGAGAGAGGAAAAGAACAGTAGTGACCAGGTGAGAGCAGGGATAGCACCAGGAGACCCCTGCCACCCTCATCTGTAAGAACAAGGAGAGAGAGCTGAGGGAACTGGCATACTAGCATTGTTCGTTCATTCATGAGGAAGCTATAACATCCGTAAATGCTTATGCACCAAGTCACAGAGTTTCACGGCACCTTGGGCCGAATACTGACAGAACTGCAGGGAGAAATAGATTCATATTGACAGCTGGGGACTTCAGCACTCCTCTTTCAGTAAGTAATAGAGGAACTAGGCCAAAAAATAAGTGATACAGATTTGAACAGTACTATCAACCACCTTGATCTAACTGACATTTATAAACTAGGATGTAGAATTAAAGTAAAACTCAATAGCAAAAGATATCAAGAAAAGCACCAAATATTTGGAAAATGACTTCTAAGTAAGCAGTTGATCAAAGATGTTATAAAGGAAATTTAAAAATATTTGACATAGGAAAATAAAAATATAACATCAGAATTTGTGGGATTTAGCTAAAGCCCAGCTTAAAAGAGACCTTTTTACCATTAAATGCTTATATGAAAAGGAAAGGTTTAAAGTCAGTGAACGAAGTTTCTATGTAAATAATCTAGAAGGAAAACCAAATCAAACCTGAAGTTAGAAGAAGGAAGGAAATAATAAAGATAAGAGCAGAAATCAATGAAATAGAAAATAGAGAAAATTAACACAGCTAAAAGTTGGCTTTTTGAAAAAAAAAATTGGTAAGCTCCTAGCAAATCTGATTGTGAGAGAACATCAAAAGAAAAAATCATGAAATACTATAATCAGAAATGAAACACGGTTGGCCGGGCACGATGACTCATGCTTGTAATCCCAGCACTTGTGGGAGGCTCAAACAGGTAGATCACTTGAGATCAGGAGTTCAAGACCAGCTTGGCCAACATGGCAAAACCGTGTCTCTACCAAAAATAGAAAAATTAGCCAGCCATGGTGGCACACAGCTGTAATCCTAGCTACTCAGGAGGCTAGGCATGAGAATTGCTTGAACACAGGAGGTGAAAGTTGCAGTGAGGCCAGATTGTGCCACTGCACTACAGCCTGGGTGACAGAGTGAGACTCTGGCTCAAAAAAAAAAAAGAAAAAGAAAAGAAATGAAGTGAAATAGGGACTATCACCGCAGATGACAAATAAAACTTTATCAAAACACAATAATAGAAAAATCTGAATTGCCTCATATCCATTTAAAAATTATCAAAAACTTAACTACAAGGAAAATTTCAAGTCCAAATATTGTCGTTTATGAATTGTTAAACATTTAAGAAAGACATAATGTCAACTTTTTACAAACTCTTTTGGAAAATATAGGAGACAACACTTCTCAACTAATTTTATGAGGTTAACCTTATCCTGTACCAAAACCTAACTTAGATACTACAAGAAAAAGTTACAGATGAATATCACTTAGAAACATAGAAGCTCTTAAAAATATTACCAAACCAAATTGAAAGTGTAAATAATATATCATGACCAAGTGGGATTTATCTTAGAAATGCTGATGTAATTTACCATGTTAACTGAAAAAAGAGGGCAAATTGATGATTCCCTCAATAGCTACAGAAACAATGGTTGATGAAACTAGCAGTTATTCGATGATGAAAACTTCTCAGGAAAGTAGGATATAAGGAAACTCCTAAATCTGATAAAAAGATATTTACAAAAAAAATCTATAGCTAACAACATCCCACTCACTGGTGAAATTCGAATGGTGAAATCTGCATGTGCCCCTACGTTTGGAAACAAGATTCACGGCATCAATTCTTACCACTTTTATTCAGCGGTACACTGGAAGTCCTAGGCCTCCCCTCCCTGCCTCGTGAAAAATTCGTTGTCATCACCAGTGCATCCCAGGCAACTCTGCATTCATGTAGCAGGGTAGTGTATTTTACCACTCAATTTCCAGGGGCAAGATTATTGCCTGGACTAGTGCACAACTTAACTACTCTCTCACTGTGAACCTTCACAGTCTCATGTGTTCTTTTCTTCTTTGCTACAGATCAAGCTGGGCTTAGCAAATTTTGGTTTAACATATGGAATTTTACTCTGCTTTTATGCTTAACTTTGTAACACAGATGTTTGAAGAACTAGCTAATGTGTACACAACTTTTGTGAATTAGGATATCCTGTGGTGGTTTTAATGCTTTGTTATAAAATTTTATAAGTATGCTACTAATTTTTTTCATAAATTATGGAATGTGATCATGTAATTTTGTGACCTTAGTGAAGTGTGGTTATAGCAGCATGAAATTATAATTTGCATCATTTATTATTTGAGAAAAATAGTCTCAGTCTTCATTGAAAATGCCTTAGGTATATTCTAATTGGGGCCTTTTTGACATTTCCCTTTGAAACAGTGCTAGAGAGTACTGTGATTGTGAGGATATGAAAATATAAAAATGCTCATTTACTAGAGGACAGGATGCTGATTTTTCTTGACCAGACTTAATTTTTCATCTTCATTGAATAGTAACTTAAACAGTTGTTTTTTAATGTATTGATCTAGTATTATTCTATAACAAGACAATTTAAATGGCTGAATGACAGAAAATTTTGGTATAATTTAAAAGATTGTTTACCTTTTGTATATTCAGAAACTTAGATTATACTGATGGCAGTATTTTTTGGTGGGGGGCATATTTTTGTTTTTAAAAGGATATCCAAGAAGCAAACTTCAAGACATCAAGTAGCCGACTCCTTGCTGCTGTTATGTCAGCTCTGTGTCATACGTCTGTTAAGCTGACTTCCATCTTCCCGATTGCATATGATGGAGAAGTACTACTGCGATCAATTGTTAAACAGGTTAGCACGGAGAACGACTCAACATTAGTTCATCGTTTTCCCCTTTTGGTGGCACATATGGAAAAACTCAGCCAGGTAGGTCTTTCTCTGAAATCGCTTTTATACTGAGGCAATATAACTGCCAATGGAAGCGTGTTTAGCTTGGTGCTTATTCTCTGTTGTTATTTACAAAATGATTATTTAATGAATGACATCTTTTATTTGAAATAATATTTTAGAAAATTGTTCATATTGACCTATAAAATGAAATGTTTTGCTCTGATGGTTTAAATACTCACCTTTAAAAAAAAATTGAGTCCTACAGTGAATACCTACATATTTGTTTTTCTTGAACCATTTGAAGGTAAGTTGCAGATACCATAAGCAGTCTTTTACATTCCAATGTAATATTTTAGACTTCTAAGACAGAATCGTAAGAAAATAAAGGATTTTTAAAATATCTTCTGAGTAACACTTTGGTATATTAAAATAAGCACTGTAAACAATAGGCATAGGAAACATTCAGGTATGTCATTTTCATGCTAGAAATCAGCTACATTAATCATCTTTTCCCTTTTTTTCTGAAAAAATATTTTTCCTCTATTGAACGTCTATGACTTCTTGAAATTTTTCTACTGGTAAGGGTTGCAATTTTCTT
Source organism: Cebus imitator (assembly GCF_001604975.1). NCBI lineage: Eukaryota > Metazoa > Chordata > Mammalia > Primates > Cebidae > Cebus > Cebus imitator. The sequence goes on from NW_016107567.1 coordinate 1,978,539, forward strand.
ATCTCTACCTAGGAAATTAAATACAGTAGAAATTATAAAGCTACGTAAGAATCACATGTGTGTACAGAAAGAATTATTTTTAAAAATTGATTTACACAGATTAGAGTTACATTACAGCTAAATATACTAGAAATTACTATCTCAGATTAGGATCTTGACCTATAGAAAAAGGTTTTTATTTTTGTTTTTTTAAGACAAGCCCATTCTGTCACCCAGTCTACAGTGCAGTGGAGCTATTGTGGCTCACTGCCACTTCAGTCTCCTGAGCTCAAATGATCTCACCTCAGCCTCCCAAGTAGCTTGGACTATAGGCACATGCCATCACACCCAGCTAAATTTTCAAAAAAATATTTTGTAGAGACAAGGTCTTACTATGTTGCATAAGCTGGTCTCAAACTCCTGTCCTCAAGTGATCCTCCCATCTCAGCCTCCCAAAGTGCTGGGATTACTGACACCACACCCAGCCAAAAAAACTTTTTAAGTGGAAAGAATAGTTTTCTGTCTGTCATATAGGATTGTAAATGGAAAGTTAAAGAAGAGAATAAAATATGAGTCAAAGCTAATAATAACACACTTTTGTGAATGTGTGGCACTTTGATACACAGAGACTAATAATTCAAAAAAGAACTTGTAAATTAAAAGTAGATACAGTGGCTCCACATACAACCAGAAAGATTTGTAGGAATGGATTCAAGTCTAAATTTTAAGAGTATCAGAAAGACAAGATTTTCCAACTGAGTACTTAGTTGGAAAATAAAGTAACACCTTCGAACTTTTTCTTCTGTATCACAGAGTGAAGAGAATATCTCAGGGATGACAAGCTTCCGTGAAGTTCTGGAGAAAATGCTGGTCATTGTTGTGCTACCAGTCAGGAACAGCCTGAGGAGAGAAAATGAACTCTTCTCCTCCCACCTTGTCTCTAACACCTGTGGATTACTGGCCAGCATTGTCAGTGAACTGACAGCGTCAGCCCTGGGATCTGAGGTAATACATTATATTTTGACACTGGATAAAAAGCACTACTCCCCCACCAGTTTACCCAGCATCCACAGGAATATAAAGTATACATCTTCCTTACAGAGCAGGTTGTCGTCTGCCCCATGGCACAAGCCCACTGCCATGCCCCGGGAAAAGCAAAGCTAGTCGTCGCTGCTGGAAGATGAGTAACCTTGCTAAAGTCAAGCACTACTCATAGTGCACACATGGTGTGGAAAAGGCAAAGAGGTTCAGTCTTTGGCTCTGCCCACTCAACTGACCCTAGATAAAAACATTGAAAATCAGAATAATAATTTTTATTTCACCTCTACCACAGGGTTTTTTGAAATTGTAGTAAAATATACATAATATAAAATTTGCCATTCTAGTCATTTTTATGTTCAGTTAAATGGCATTACATCCATCCACTTTGTTAGACTTAGTTGTTGTACAGACATTATCACAAAGTTTTCAAAGTATCAAATATTATTATGTTTGAGAAAATCACAAAGTGCCTTTACATTTTATAAAGTAACATTATTTTATTCCATTTCACTGTCTTACTCTTTTTTATAACGTAACTGAATGTTTTGACTGAATTTGGGGAATGTTTCTGTTTTTTTCTCCCAAAAAAACAGTAGATTGGTTTGGAAAATCATATCCTAGTGTGAAGTATCTTACATTATTCAAATGAATGTTTAGTAACCAGCATATATTCAGTGGCCCTAGCTCTCAAGTTCTTGTCAAGGAACTTCTTTTCTCTGTTTTACTTTTATAATTCCTAATCTTTGCTTTTTCTTTTAGATTTATTTTGGCACCTATTCTGAATTAACCTATCCAAGGTATACTTGTTATTGACTTATTGTGACAGTTCAGCCTTTAGAATTTTTGGTTCATTGCATACAGCTGAGCTAATTTTAGTCGCTCATCCTGGGAAGCACTTTCTAAGTTTCTTGGTTAACTTTGAGTTTGGCTTCAGAGGCCATTAGAGCCCTTGTCAGAAATTCTTTAATTTGTTAAATTTATTCATTTAGTCTGTAATACTTTCCTTTGGTACGGTACCCTGCAGGATGCAGGAAAGTCGATAATGCGTAGATCCCCTTCCAAAGTTTACTAAAGAGTTCTCCCCTTTGAACCTACCTTTCCAACGTAAAGGAATACTGAAAGTTACAGAGTGCCTTGTATACAACTTTGGGAGTTCCCACAGGTCCTAGCTTAGGGATGAGTATTTCTTTCTCAGAGCAGTTTGCAATTTTTGTTAGAATCATCAACTTCCATTTTTTTTCTCTATTTAGTCTCCGAAAATTCTGCAGCTAACTTAAAGTAGCCTTTGTAAATAAAAAGAGCAGTTTCAAACCAAAATAAGTTCTCTAATTCTCTCTAATGAAAGTCTGTAATTAGTATGGTTGTACATGTGTGTGTATATGTATTCAAATACTGAAATGCTGTTATAAAAATACCACCGTATATGTTTGTAGTATTCAATCTTAGGGTGTAGATCATTTTCTTCAAATGAAGGCCTACTTGGAAACTCACAGGTAAGAGGAGATAGTCTGCTTGAAGAAGGGAACTGTAAATTTACCTCTTCCTTGCACACCTATCTGCAGAATTTCTAGAACTCTGTGTCTCATAGTTTAAAAACTATTGATGTATAGAATTTCGATGAAATTTTTGGCATCTCTTTTCAAAGTCTGATGATTTATTCATACATTATGACTGATAAGACAAGCTTGTACTTCTAACATTATAAATTACTTGGAAAGTATAGTTTCATGTAGCTAAAGGAAGAAAACACTGTCAAGTGACGTTTAATTTGTGAATTTAGAATGATAAATCTGGTTTTATTATGAGTTAATCTCTCAGTAGAACATACCTTTAGGAATGTTTATACCCATTTATTAAATAAAGGTTATTTTATTAGACTTCTTAGAAACCTTCAGATGGTTTTGTTAATTACTGATGCAATTGCTTTTATTGTTCACAGGTTGATGGACTTAATTCTCTTCACTCTGTAAAAGCTAGCGCTAACCGATTTACAAAAACAAGTCAGGGCAGAAGTTGGAACACTGGAAATGGGTCCCCTGATGCAATCTGTTTTTCAGTAGACAAACCTGGAATAGTTGTGGTTGGTTTCTCTGTCTATGGAGGAGGTGGAATTCATGAATATGAATTAGAGGTGTTGGTTGATGATGTAAGTATCACTCTTTTAGCATCTATCCTGATTAGTGAATTGTGTATCAGGATTTACCATTGTCATAGTATGATGGATTCATACCTTCAAGGGTTTAGCAGATCAATCACAGATGAATGACATTAAAGAAATTGAAAAAGGCTGGCCACAGTGGCTCACACCTGTAATCTTAGCACTTTGAGAGGCTGAGGCAGGTGGATGACTTGAGCACAGGAGTTTGAGACCCATCTAGGCAACATGGCAAAACCCCATGTCTACAGAAAATACAAACTAGCTAAGTATGTTGGTTTATGCCTGTAATTCCAGCTACTCTGGAGGCTGAGGTGGGAGAATCACTTGAGCCCAGGAGTTCAAGGTTATAGTGAGCCACAATCACGCCACTGCATTCAAGCCTGGACAGCAGAGTAAGACCCTATCCCAAAAAAAGAAAGAAAGAAAAGAAATTGAAAGAGAATGATTTTACCTGATTGCTTGTGTTTGATCTCTCCATCTTGGATCACGACTGCTTCATATTTTTTGTACTTTCAGAAAGATTTAAAGTGGAATCAAAGACTGAAAAGTATTTAGCTAAGTCCCTGATGACAAGTCTTGAGTAGTTTTTTTTTTTAAATGTTGTTATTTTTCAAGAAACACAATGTTTAGTTGGACTTTGTCATAGAGTACTAATGGGTGATCCTTAGTAAAGACAATATTTATTGTTCTCTAAACTTAAAGCACCTGAGTTTTACTAAAATGGGACAGAAAGGGGTAGCATGTAAATCATTCTCTAATAAATAGCAATCATCTCTATCTGTAACTTGATTCATTTGAACAGTTAATTTGAATTTATTTCCTACTTCATTAGGTTTTATAAATGTGAAGAAGTAGAAATAGTTTAAGACAACAGATGAGAAAAGCTTATTTATGTTGTAGTCTTCTCAAGAAATCACATAAAAATGTATACAGTACCCCAACTTCTTCTTTAGTATGTATGGGAAAATACTGATGGCTAATTTTGTACGCAAGAAAGTAAACTTTAAAAATAATAATTATAAATCAAAATTCATACAATAAAATTAAAAGTCTGGTGGAATATTTTTGTTTCTCTTTTTTAGAGTGAATATGCAGGAGATTCAACTCATTCCCACAGATGGACATCTCTGGAATTAGTAAAAGGAACTTATACAACAGATGACTCACCCAGTGATATAGCTGAAATCAGACTTGACAAAGTGGTTCCTTTAAAGGTAGTTTCAACTGTATGTTTCTATTATAAATGAGAGGTATTAATATATAGTTAAAATAGTGAAGAGTATCCCATGAATTTGGTTTGTTAGATATAGCTATTTATAAGTTATATTTTATATGGTACTTCAGTTATTTATGGATTACCTACTATGTACCTGATGTTGTACCACATTATATTTTTGCATAATGTTTCTTAAAGTCTGGAACAGTAGGAAATTTTGCAGTCAAACAGACTTAGCTTTGGATACCTGCTCTTCCACAAGCTAGCTTTAACACACTGGCAGGTCATCATTTAACCACTTTAAGACTTAGCTGTAGATTGGGAAGAATAGTACCTGCATTGTAGAATTTTTGAGATTAAATAATGGAAATAAAACACCTGCCTCAGTGTCTAGCACATTGTGGAAGATATTAGCCTCTGTCTTCTCTTACTGTGCCATAACTCATTTAAAAAACATATGTTCTTAAAAATTATTACTTTATATGACTTAATTTTCTTTTCTTTCCTTTTTTTTTTTTTTTTTTNTTTTTGGAGACAGAATCTCACGCTGTCACCCAGGCTGGAGTACAGTGGCATGTTCTTGGCTTACTGCAACCTCTGCCTCCCAGGTTCAAGTGATTTTCCTGCCTCGGCCTCCTGAGTAGCTGGGATTACAGCCACATGCCACCATGCCTGGCTAATTTTATATTTTTAGTAGAGAGAGGGTTTCACTGTGTTGACCAGGCTAGTCTCAAACTCCTGCCCTCAAGTAATCCACCCACCATTGTCTCCCAAAGTTCTGGGATTACAGGCATGAGCCATCATGCCCAGCCTATTTTCTAACAACTGCAAAATAGAGAAATTTTACCACATCAAAGTAATTATTAAAATAACATTAAAGTATTTCTGAATTCAACTGAAATAAATTTCATTATAGAGCAAAATTTTGGATAAGGTCAGTTCACAAGAGATTTCATCAAGAAGAATTTAGATACTGAAAAACAAAAAGTTTTATTGTGAAATTTATATCATGGGTCATAAAGCGTTAGTATCTATAGCACACATTTTCAAAGTAGAATGCATTATATTTTAGACAACCTTTTTCTTACGGATTTTTTTTTCTCATGTCTGTTTGCCTGTGTATTTCTGTCTCTGAGTTTTTTTTTTTTAAATATAATGGACTCACCGTTACTTTTTTCACACATGTAAAATTAGTTTAAAAGTTAAACTAATCAAGGAAAAGTATCAGCTTACGCAATTAAAATCGCTTACTTCAGGGCACAGTAGCTCACACCTGTAATCCCAACACTTTTGAGACACTAGAGAGGGAAGATCACTTGAGCTGGGGAGTTTAAGCCAGCCTGGGCAATATAGTCAGACTTATCTCTACAGAAAGTCCTTAAAAAATCAGCTGAGTGATGGAATGCTTCAGTGGGAGGATCACATGAGCCCAGGAGGAGGAGGCCACAGTGAGCCAAGATTGCACCAATGTATTCCAGCTGGAGTGACAGAGCAGGATCCTGTCTCAGGAAAAAAAACAATTATTATGGCTAATATTCTAGCAGTAAAATTAAGAGCAGGCGCTAGTCACATTGCTTGTGTTCAGACCTAGTTCCGTCACTTAGAAGCTTTGTGGCTTTGAACAAGTTACTTAACCTCTCTGAACCTCAGATTCCTCATCTGTAAAATAGGGATAGTAATGATACTTACCTCATGAGGTCATTTTAAGGATTAATTAAATTCCTTAAAATACTGAGGACATTTACTTTTATGCAATAGGCATTTAGTAAATGTTAGCTATCATCATATTTGAGTTATTAAAAACATATTATCTGTAAATATGACAAAAATTTCAAATATTTTCCTGTTTTGCTGCTAGAGTTCTTTTTGTATATCCTCTACACACTGTGAATAAATATAAACATGTTTTACGTCTTTATAATGAAGGAAAATGTTAAATATGCTGTGCGCTTGAGGAACTATGGAAGCCGCACAGCCAATGGAGATGGGGGAATGACCACCGTTCAGTGCCCTGATGGTGTGACGTTCACGTTCAGCACATGCAGCTTGAGCAGTAACGGCACAAACCAAACCAGAGGACAGATCCCACAGATACTCTACTATAGGTAGGTGAATGTATAGAGTTAAGGGAAGTACTTTACGGCGTTAGAACATGCACAGTCTACTATCAGGTAAAATTGCTAACTGGATAATTATAATTAAATTATACAGTGTGTCTTCTTAGCACGTATTTGTACAAATTCATATAAAGAAATCTCATTTTAATATATAATTTTGATGTTTGCTACAAAAGTGAGTGTTTTTAAATGTTTTTTGCTGTTATGTCTTTAATATCGAAATTTTGGTGCACTGGGCATATGCACTATTGCTGTCACTCTATAATTTCTGGTCCGCAATTTCAAACTTAAATGGTATCCATTTCTTTTTATAAAATACCTTAAACTAGTGATCGGTCAGATGGACTTTGCTCAGTGATGTTGCCTTGATCCTGTTATCCAGTCACAGAATATTTTGATGTCTGTGAATCTTGGACCTGCCCTATCTATCTAGCCCCTGGGGCCCTAGAATATGTAATAGTATGTTTCTTATATTTTTAATAAAAGCCATTCCTTATGTAAACCGTGGAAAATAAAAGAATGATAACAACCCTTGGATTTTTTTTTTTAAAAAAAAAACCTTTTAAATACACATTTCTCATTGTGTCTGAACTTTTCTTGTAGCGGCAAAGCTGGCATCTTAGATAGTCATGAGTACTGTTTACCACACTTGTCCTCAGCCTGAGTTAACATTAAATCACTGAACCTGCCTATCACTTTCAGAGTCTTGCTGCTTCCTCTGTTTCCTTCAGAAAGAGTCTAGGGATGGTGCCTAGTATAAAATAATTTCCATAGATAGAGATTTTCTGCTTCCTCTTTCCGTGAGAAATAGAACAGAAATAGCAGGCAGTAAATAGCTACGTAGTTCAGTGTTGCTGCTGAAATACAGAAGCTGTCTAGTCTTTTGTCCCAGCCAAGACAAACTTTGTTACATAAGCACTGCAATAAATAGTACGTTACTCTCTTTCTCAAACTATAGGTTAACAGCTCTGTTATGCACAAGAGTTATGTATTTCAGAAAGCCGAAGAACCACTAACAGCATCTGCCATCCAAACTTTACATCTTATACAAAGTACAGTTTTTTGAATATTTGCATGATTTCTACTAAGCTTTAAATACCCTTAGCTTTAATTTTTTTAAAAATTGAAAAATATTAAAGTCCTTTAGTTTTAAATAGCATCCTACTCTGATAGCTCCCAAGTTTATATCCCTGTCCTTCACGACCTCTGAGCTCTGGGCTCCAAGGCTCTCTCTGACATCTTCATTTGGATGACACTAATGGAGATGGCGTTAGTTACTTTGTGCCAGGCCATGCTTTGCGTGTGTTACCTGTGTTATCTCAGCTTGTCCTCACAGTAACCCCAGGTGGTGTAGGTACTTTTCTTATCCCAATTTCACAAATGATGGAACTGAGACACTGAGTTGTCCAGAGTCACACCTCTGGTAAGTGATGCTACTGTGACTTGTAGGCAGGAAGTCAGATTTCAGGTGATACACCCTTAACCAGTATACTGCACATTCTCTTTAAGGATGTTCTCTGTAGTTGGCTAGTAGACATCTGAGGCTTAATGTGGCCAGAATATTTGTCTCCCTTCCATAATTACAGCCAGACACCTTGGAGTCATTCTTGACTTCTCTTTCCCTCATACTTTACACCTAGTTCATCAAGAAGTCCTGTCAGCTATGCTTTTAAAATGGCCTAAATCTGACCTTTTCTCCTACCTCCATATTTAATAGTCTAGACCAAGCCACTGCAACCTCTACCTGCTGACTGTAATAAGACTCTAAAGTTGTTTCCCTCCTTTCACTGTTGGCCTCCTGCATTCAGTTCTCCACAGCACAGCCAGAGTGATCTGATAAAAATGTATATCATACCCCATTCCACTCTTGTTCCAAACCCAATAGCCTCCCATTCCCAAACCAGTATAAAATGTACAGTCATTACGTCACCCACAAACCTCACACAATTTGCCTCTCCTCAGAGGCAGCAGAGTTATCATTATGTTTCCCTTCCCACTCATCACCTTTCATTCTTTCTGCTTTCCTTCCAGCCATACACGTCTTCATTCTGTTCCTTGAATTCACCAATGCATTCCTTTTGCCCTGACAGTTTTTACTCAGCTCTTCGCATGGGCCTTTTTTTTTTTTTTTTTTT
>NW_016107567.1:1987199-2072789 GCF_001604975.1 Cebus imitator
TTTTAATCCAGGTCAGCCAGGTACAGTAGCTCATGCTTATATTCCCAGCACTTTGGGAGGCTGAGGTGGGCAGATCACAGGGTCAGGAGTTAGACTAGTAGAGACTAAAAATAGAAAAATTAGCCAGGTGTCGTGGCACTCGCCTGTAATCCCAGCTACTTGGAAGGCTGAGGCAGGAGAATAGCTTGAACCGTGAGGGTGGATGTTGCAGTAAGCTTAGATTGTGCGCTGCATTCCAGCCTGGGCAGCAGAGCAAGACTCCATCTCAAAATAAACAAACAAACAAACAAACAAATAAATAAATAATTCAGGTCTTTGTTAAACATCAGTTCCTTGGAGAACTGACCTTATTTAAAATAACACCCTTCACTTTATGCTGTATGCTTTATTTTCCTTCAAAGTCCTTATCATTCCCTATAATTATATATTTGCATATTTACTTTTTAAACTTTAACTTCTAAAAAAAACTGTAAATTAAATGAAGATCTCTGATCTGGATATGATTCCTAGCATTGGATCATGTTTTACTTACCATTGTAAAATACTGTCATGTTTGGTCATGCTACAGGAGTGAATTTGATGGAGATTTACAGTCCCAACTTCTGAGTAAAGCCAATGAAGAAGATAAAAACTGTAGCAGAGCGCTGTCTGTGGTCAGCACTGTGGTTCGAGCCTCGAAGGACCTCCTGCACAGAGCTCTTGCTGTGGATGGTAAGACTTTTTTTCTCAATCGTCATATTTTAGATGCTTTGTTTCCTAAATTTTTGCATAAAATTATTGAAGAGGAACAATAATTGTTCTACAATTATTAAGACTGTTATACAGTCTTAATAGAATCTAAGCATTTTCTTTATTATAAATCTACACATGCATTAATTTTAGATAAGTCATGCTCTCCATACTCTAATGCCGAATTATTTAGAATGTTCAAAAGGAGTTATCTTATATTCTTATTTTCTCAGTTAATTTAGTGAAAGAAAAACTTGTATTTTGATTAAACTGGGTCTTTTGTTTATTCTTCTTTTAGTAGTCAAAAAACTTTTTCTTCATTTCTGTTCTGGTTCTAGTAATGTGTCGCTATCCACCCAAAACTCTGGGTAACCCTAACCATCTCCTCACAGGCAGTTGTCTAAATTGAGCTCTGTGAATTTTTCCACTGGAAACTCTCTAGTTTGTGTTCTCCCTACTTTCAGTTCTTCCACTGTGACGTTTAGGCTGCTATGGTGCAAGTGCATGTAGTTTTTTTAAATATAGGGATAATATTCCAGTAATCTCACTGCTACCTTTCCCCCATTCCCCATCTAGTTGTTTAGTTGTTCTTCACACTGGCAACAGAGTTATCATTATAAAAATATTGTTATCTACACCTCCTTAATGTATTACATTAATTCCCAAACCTAGCTTAGAACCACCTGGGAAGCTTGCTGAAAATGAAGAATACTGGGTCCATCCCCAGGGGCTGGAGCCAGGCTAAGAAACTATTTTTTAAATAAGTGTGCAGCCTGTTTTGTTGCAACAGCAGACCTAGGAATCAGTATTTGGGAGAATAATTGGCCTATAAAATAAAGTTCTTCACAGTCTAGACTCAGCTTATCTTTCCAGCACCATATTTATGGATAACTGACTAAAATATTAATCAGCAAAGTGCTTTTCTTAGAGAAACAGAAAGCGATATAGCTTAGTAACAGTAAACATTTTTGGATTGCTGAATATGTGCAGGTGTTGTTCTAAGTGTTTTACATATATTACCTCATTTAATCTTCACAACATCCAAATGAGGGGAATACTGTTGTTATCCTAAGTTACAGATTAAGCAGTTTGCCTAATGTTGCTAATACAGCCATGTTTGGTGTCAGAATAGTAATTTAAAATAATGGCTCCATTACCCTCGGTTCTGATTCCAGCTCTGTCATTTTTCAGGTACATGTACTTATGTATTAAGTATTTTGGGTAAGATACTTAAATACTGTGTGCCTTGGTTTTCCTTTCTAAAAATTGAGGGTAATGAAAGTATCTTATTGTGAAGATTAGTTGAGATAAGACATGTATTCTAAAAAGCCTTTATAATAGTACCACGCCCTTGACAAGCACCCAATTAGTGTCAACTATAGTTTTGCTCAAAAGAACAGAATATAGATTTAGTATAGCCTGTATACAGTACAATGAAATTACTTTATAACTATAGTTTTAATGCCTTTTATGCCTTTTTTAGCTGATGACATTCCAGAACTACTTAGTTCTTCCAGCCTGTTTTCCATGCTGCTTCCTCTTATTATAGCCTACATAGGACCAGTAGCTGCTGCTATTCCCAAGGTATGGAATTTAGTTCTATAACTTTGAATGGCTTTTTTCTTAATACTTAAAAAAAAAAAAAAGACTTTGTATCTTGTCTTTACAAAAATTTGCATCTTTGAGTACCTGGGTTATAGGTAACAAGCAGAAATAGACATGCTAATTCTTAAACTTCTCTGTTCTTAGTATTGTTTACTGGATTGCTATGCTTATTTATTGGCTTTATATTTTAGAAATTTTGGAAATATTCTATGTAAGGAAAGATTATGTTAACTGAGATTTTTCAGATTTATGATGTTGATGCCAAATGGTCTTCATTAATAACCATAGCAGTGTTAAAGGATAAGAGTGTTTTAAAACAGTGATATATTTAAGAGATGGAAGAAATGATAAACTGTTGATTCTTTGTCATAATTAAGTAAAATCTGATTTACTTCAGATCATGAAAAAACAAAAGTACTTAGAAATTTAGATTAGACTGTCATGTAACATCTAAGATAAATCCTTTACATCAATTGGACAGATTTCTCTTTGAACAAAAACTTAACAAGTAGAAAATCTAGATGGAAATTGTTGTGAGTTAGAGTAACTAACAATTATTACAATTTATAATTTTATAACCACTTTCACATATATCTCATTTAGCCATATTTTTGTATGTGTACTAGGTGGCTGTAGAAGTCTTTGGCCTTGTCCAACAGTTGCTTCCATCAGTTGCCATTTTGAATCAGAAGTATGCACCCCCTGCCTTCAACCCTAATCAGTCGACAGATAGCACCACCGGAAACCAGCCTGAACAGGGCCTCTCTGCATGTACAACATCCAGTCACTATGCTGTCATAGAGAGTGAGCACCCATATAAACCTGCCTGTGTGATGCACTACAAGGTAGGCACCAGTTGTTAGTGTGATTCAAATGTAAAACTTGGCTTGAGGTTCTCTGATAATATCTTAAAGAATGCCTTGCCTGTATTTATGAGTGTAGCTTCTTTTATAATATTTAAATATAGAGAATCAGCAGGTGGTTAGGCACTGTTGGATGTACAAAATAATTTAAGACAGAATTTTTATCTCAAAGGCTATAAAATTTTATTGGTTTATGAGAGTTGTTCTTAAATCTTCCTACAAGTATAGTGTGGTATATAATGGTAAACTTTAGGCTGTGACTTGTAATAGTAGTAGATACAAGCATTAGCAATTTTATTTTTTTTTTATTATTATTTTTTTTTGAGACGGAGTTTCCCTCTTGTTACCCAGGCTGGAGTGCAATGGCGCGATCACCGCAACCTCCGCCTCCCGGGTTCAGGCAATTCTCCTGCCCCAGCCTCCTGAGTCGCTGGGATTACAGGCACGCGCCACCATGCCCAGCTAATTTTTTGTATTTTTAGTAGAGACGGGGTTTCACCATGTTGACCAGGATGGTCTCGATCTCTTGACCTCGTGATCCACCCGCCTCGGCCTCCCACAGTGCTGGGATTACAGGCTTGAGCCACCACGCCCGGCCTAGCAATTTTAAACTTTATTTTTTGAACTGACATTGTTGGTACTATAGCCTGAGCTCTGAAAATTTACAATGCCAGTGTGGAGTTAAAGTAGTCTATATGAAATGTAAAAAAATTATGTTTCGGCCGGGCGTGGTGGCTCAAGCCTGTAATCCCAGCACTTTGGGAGGCCGAGGCAGGTGGATCACGAGGTCAAGAGATCGAGACCATCCTGGTCAACATGGTGAAACCCCATCTCTACTAAAAATACAAAAAATTAGCTGGGCATGGTGGCGCGTGCCTGTAATCCCAGCTACTCAGGAGGCTGAGGCAGGAGAATTGCCTGAACCCGGGAGACGGAGGTTGCAGTGAGCCGAGATCGCGCCATTGCACTCCAGCCTGGGTAACAAGAGCGAAACTCCGTCTCAAAAAAAAAAAAAAAAAATTATGTTTCAAAGATATATAATTTAATGTTATTAGAGAATATTCAAAATCCATAGTCTTTGTTTTTTACATTATATCATGCAAATTAAGGAGGAGAAGGGTAAATTTATATTTTGTGTGCTTGTAAAATATTGTACTTTTCATTGTAGAAACTATTAAGCATATAAAAGTAAACAAGCTAGTACAATGCACTTGTGTATCTATCATCCCAGATTCAGCAGTTTCGACTCTTTGACCTGTCTCATTTATTCTCAACCTACTTCCTAACTTCCTATATTGTTTTAAATCACATTTATATTTATTGATATGATGTCTCCAAAATATGAGGACCCTTAAAAATAACCATAGCATTATCACACTGAAAAAAACAATGTCTTCAAACATCATGTAAATTTTTAAGAGTTTGAGTTAGAATCCATATATGATCCACACATTGTGATTAGCATGTCTCTTAAGTTCCTTTTAATCTTAAGCCCCTTTAAATCTCTAAGTCTCCCTCTGTCTCGCTCTTTTTTTTTTTGTTGTTGTTGTTCCCTTGAGTTCTGTTTATTGAAGAAACTGGATCCTATGTATTTTTAGATGGGAGCCTCTTCAGCTTCCCCGCTGGGTCTTTCCGAGACACCCCTTGCAATCATTCCTAGTTTCCTTGCTCTCTGGTATAAGGTGTTCCAGGCTCCTCTTATGTTTAATGCTTCAGACTTGGAACTAACCGTTTTTTCAAAGTGTTCTGATTTCTTTTATGCATGCATACACGTATGTTATATATATGTATATGCATAAATGTATATATGATTATGTATAGATACATTTTTGTGTATGTGTAGTTTTTTAAAGATAGAATACCTCATGAGTTTATACTTTTAATACTAATTCAAAATAAGGACCATAGAGACACCTCAGTCTCCTTTCTCTTATATCCAAGATTCCTATTGTCAGTGACACTGGACTATCAGAATTAGAAAATCATTAAATTATTTCATTTGCTCTGTGTGTGTGTGTGTGTGTGTGTGTGTGTGTGTGTTTTGTCTTGGAGGTATATCCCATGTATGATCAAATTACTGTGTTTAAAGTAAGTTGCAATGCTCCCTCTCTCTGCATGATTATGAGTTAACTGGATATACATTTAGATTTACTTTAGATTTTAGGAGTTGTTTTCTAAATTTGGATTTTGTTTTACTTTAGATTTGGATTTACATTTGGATTTACTTTAGATTTTAGAAGTTGTTTTCTAAATTTGGATTTTGTTTTATAATTCTTTAAATAATTACATAGTTTGAAGTCAAATTTGTGAAACAAATATAGTTTCTATCTCTGTCCTTTTCACCCTGTTCCTCTTTCTCTGTCATAGGTAACATTTTGTTCTATTTTAATTTCGTAGTTTATCCTGTTGTGTCTTTTAATAAAGGCATAGACATACACACACCTACAGATGCAGATGTGTGTGCTTATGTGTATGTATCTGTATTCATGTCCGCTTGCCTGTTGACCTCAGGTGACATTCCCAGAATGTGTAAGGTGGATGACAATCGAATTCGACCCTCAGTGTGGCACGGCACAGTCAGAAGATGTCCTTCGTTTGTTGATTCCTGTCAGAACTGTTCAGAATTCAGGATATGGACCAAAATTGACATCTGTTCATGAAAATCTTAATTCATGGATAGAATTAAAGAAATTTTCAGGATCCTCTGGGTGGCCTACTATGGTTTTGGTGTTGCCAGGTAAGTCTTGTTTTTTTTTTTAACTTCTGTTTTATGTGGTAAAGTGTGTGCATTTATATATATTTAGTAAGGGTGTATCATTGAAATTGTTTAAGTAATTTTTAGAAAAAGTTATTAAAGACCTACTGTGTATCTGGATTGCATTCTAGGAATAAATAAGGTACCCTGGGCAAGGGTCACAGCCTGATCCAAGTTTTAGAGAAGAGAATGTTTTAAGGATTTTTGTGAAAAAAAGATTAGCTTGACTAAAGCAGAGTATTAACATTGAGGAGTAGCTAGCTGTCTGTGTAGTTGGGGCCAAACTGTAGAAAACAATGGATTAGATCTTTTATTTTCCCAGGAAGTGCTAAATTTTCAGCACTTAACTGAGGACTGAAGTCCTTTCTTGTAAGAGAATTCGTGAACCACCTTCTGAGTTGTGTGAAAACTTTCAGTTGGCTTCAGGGTATGTGTGATCAGGAGAGACAGAGCACACAAGCATAGTTGTTATTGCTGGTACTGTGCTTTTCTGTAAATGAAAATTATTTCAGTAAGTTTTTAAAACCATGTTTTTAAACTTATGGTCTGTCACGTTCTTAACCAGTTAACCAGGACTACTCTGGTGATCCTTCAAACTAAGGCAATTTAAATTCAGAAACCACTTCTTTCTACTCTGACCTGCCTGTTTGTTTGTTTGTTTGTTTGGGAAAAGATCAGAAAAAGCTACACGCCAGGGTAGAGGATTGCTCACTCTGAAAAATAAAAAGGCTAACCTCAGTAATGGACAAATAAATGAAAAAATGATTGCCCATGTAACTTAAAAATATTTTATTTAGCAAGGGAGTTTGATTATGAAGAATAATAAGAATTCCTTTGTGATAGTCCTGTTGTTTCTAGTGTTATTTTTGGTACAATTTCCTCTAATAGATATAGGAACTCTCCTTGCCAAAAGTCTGTTTAAGTTGCATAGTATATGATTGTGTTTCTGCCTATCTTGTGATAAAAGAGAAGGTCCATTGGATAAGAGACAGGAAAATTTTTATAAATTTGTTTGTGATTTTGAACTCAATTCTGGCATTTTTATTAGGAAATGAGGCCCTTTTTTCATTGGAGACTGCATCAGATTATGTGAAAGATGACAAAGCTTCTTTCTATGGTTTTAAGTGTTTTGCAATTGGATATGAATTTAGCCCTGGACCTGATGAGGTAAGAATGTATTATCTTTTTATTCTTTTAAGGAAGATTATGTTTTTAAGGGTCAGTGAGTTGTGCGTCTGACTTAAATTGTACTGTTGCCTGTATTCAAAAAGTCAGGGCCAAGTGCAGTGGCTCACACATATATTTGCAGCACTTTGGGAGGCGAGAGAATCACTTGAAGCAAGTTTGAGACCAGCCTATGCAATATATCGAAATCCTTTCTCTACAAAAAATAAGAAGTCAGATGTTAATTTTAACCTAGGGGTGTATAATTCTAAATACTTTGTAATTTAATTATGTGCAGTGGTCTGTTTTGCAACTTTAATACATGAAGAGGTTGGAGTTTATGCAACATGACCCAGCCTTTGAAGTATAGTTATACCTGCCCTGAACCTGCTCAGTTGGCTATAACTTTCTGAGTAAATAGTAGAACCTGTTTTCACAAAGGGACTATCATCTTGTCTAAATGTTTTAAATCATACAATAAAATAAAACCAAGGACAAAGTTGACCAAAGTAATGAATGAACAGTTATTTGGACAGTGAACCCGTAAACCTGAACCTTATAACCAGCCTGAGATACAACATTGAGTGTTGAATCTCTTCTACTCATGATTTAATCATTAGCTCCGTGTGCTTCCTTCTAATTTCAGAAGTAATGCTTGAACGCAAATCACATTTTGTTGATAAATTATATTATCATTCAAACATTTTTAAAGCAGCAATTTTTTTATGCAATTCCATAGGGAGTCATCCAGTTGGAAAAAGAATTAGCCAATCTTGGTGGGGTTTGTGCGGCAGCTCTGATGAAGAAGGACCTAGCACTTCCTATTGGTAAGTGTGCCAATACTAGATATTTTTTGATAGTTTTTTTTTTTTTTAAGAGTAGAATGTATTTATTATAAAGGCTCTGAAATATATAAATTGAATTTTATAATCTCATATATTCATGAGCAATAACTGCTTAATGTACTGGTAATTTGAGTTTGTTTAGAGACTGAAGGGTATCCTCTCGTCTTCATTAATTTACACACTCACATGGGTATCCTTTTTATACATATACATGCTTTGAGCCAGGCAGTGAGTATAGTGCGTGTATTCAGCCAAGCACTGAATTTCTAGTATTAAACCAAAAGTTCTAGATGTTTCTTAAATATCCTAGTGGAAATATCAAGTAGACAACTGGATATTCATTGTCTAGATACAAGGACAGGTCGATAGAAATGTAATTGAATATGATTGTTATTTTAAGACATGGGACTGTATGAAAGATGAACCGGAGAATGTAGATAAGA
Organism: Cebus imitator; assembly: GCF_001604975.1. Taxonomy (NCBI): domain Eukaryota; kingdom Metazoa; phylum Chordata; class Mammalia; order Primates; family Cebidae; genus Cebus; species Cebus imitator. The sequence continues at coordinate 1,995,604 of NW_016107567.1, forward strand.
AAGAGAAGATAGCTTGGGATTAAAGCTGTGACTTACCAAAATTTCAAAGATGCACAGAACAGGAAGAGGAGGCTGCAAATGACACTGTGAAGGAACAGCCATGAAGTAGGAGAAAAACCAGGAGAGGGGATGTTCCTGGCATTTTTGCATACTCTGTGAAGTGAATTAAAATCTATCATTGGATTTGAAGACTTGTTGGTTGCTTGTATATGTAACAGGAAATATGTTGGTGAAATGAGAGAACTATAAGTCTTTCAGAGTAGAGAGAGGGAGAATGGAAAATAAGGAACGGGAGTTCATTTGAATATAGGTAGCTCTTTAGAGGAGTTTTCATTGGAGCAGAACAGAGATGAGGCAATGGCAGAAATGGTGCTTTTTTATATGAAGCAAATTTGTATGATATATATCTATAATCAAGAGAGTAAAGTTGAAAATAAAAATGCTTACTAATTCTATAATGTTTATGCATGGTTTAAAGTTTTATTTTCACAGTATTTGGGACCAAAAGGTATTATTGTATTTTGCTAATTCTTACCTTTCCAAAAATCTGTCTTTACTCCTTCCTCTAAAACTACCCTTCCCACTCTATTATTTCTTCCTTCTCTTCTTCACCCTTTCCTCCTTTCCTTATTGCCTTTTTTCTTCCTGGTCCCTTTTATTCTTCTCAGTTCCTTTTCTCCTATTTAATATTGGTATATATGTGAGAAAATGAGACCTCATATTCTATCCATATGAGGAAAATTGCTAGCAGCCTATTTTTATCAATAGCTGTTAAATTTCACATGTATATACTTTTTTTGACGTAGAAAATTTGTATATGTACTTACACAAATAAAAAGTATATGTTGAAGGATGGATTAATATAGCAGTTCTTGTGATTGTAAAACCTAGAAACAACCAAAATGTCTTTCAGTTGGGAACTGGTTAAATAAGTAATGGCATTGCCATTCAATGGTAGTCTATGCAGCTCTTTGAAAAAGTAGGCCTATATGGCCTAACACGGAAAGATGTCCAAATTATATTAAGTGACAAAAATAAGTTGCAGAAGAGGGTGCCATTTTTGCACACATTATTCTGTATATTACAAAAGAGTATGTTGTGACTCATGCCTGTAATCCCAGCACTTTGGGAAGCCTAGGTGGGTAGATATGAGGCCAGGAGATCAAGACCATCCTGGCTAACACAGTGAAACCCCATCTCTACTAAAAATACAAAAAATTAGCCGGGCATGGTGGCAGGTGCCTGTAGTCCCAGCTACTTGGGAGGCTGAGGCAGGAGAATCAGTTGAACCTGGGAGGTGGAGGTTGCAGTGAGCTGAGACCACGCCACTGCAATCCAGCCTGGGTGACAGAGCGAGACTCTGTCTCAAAAGAAAAAAAAAGCATGTTTATGTGTAGTTGAAATGCATATACTGTACATTTATGATTTTCACACAGAGTTTCTAGAACAACACATAAGGAGCTTTTGACACTGGATAGTTTCAAGAGGCCAGGGCACTGGTTAGAATGTAGAATGTTTTGTTCTACACTGCTGTACAATTTGAGTATTTCCCATAGAACAAGTATTACTTTATTAGTAACATTTAAAAGAAATATTAATAAATAAAATATGTTCTACATTAAGCAATAAAGGAGAAAATGGCTAAGGGATACAGTCATTGCCTTACATTTTCCTGGGAGTCCCTGTTGTTTACTAAATTTATAGTTCTTCTATAAGGCACCAAAATATAAAGGTTCAGATTTGAAATAATTTGTTCCCTGTTTTTTTAGACAAAACAAGTACACTAAGTTCAGAAAGTATATATTTACATTAATAAATGTAGGATATATCTTTGGCAAATCACCCATGGATGCTACTTGAGTATTTTCTTGAGTGTTGTAGTTTATATTCCCACTGGAAATATGTTATATATTAAAATGTATGCCACTGGGATTTATCCAGAATGACAAATCTTTTCAATCTGGAATAGCAGAATTGTTTAAAAGAAAAAAAAAAAAAAGGTGGTGGGGAGACGTAATGAATACAAGGGACTAGAAAATTAAACTAAACTAAGTATTGACATATTTTATTAAAACTTTTTATTTGCATGACAGGTAATGAATTAGAGGAAGATCTTGAAATTCTTGAGGAGGCTGCATTGCAGGTATTGTCCCAAAGTGTTATAAGGAAAAACTTTGTATGTTAATTTAAAAAGCATTATCACTTATATTAGCCTATTTTTCTTGACCGTTGAGTTCATTCATTAAGTACTTCACTCTATTCATTGGTATTATACAGATAAATAACTTATAATTGCTCCCTTTGGTGGGAGAGACCCATGTGAGCCCTATGTATGTGGTGGGTAATTAACTCTCAAAAATCGTTTGTGAGAAAGAACACATCAAGTGCCAAGGGTACAGAGGATGGTTTGGAGAGCTGTGGCCATTTAAATTGCATCTTCAAAGAATTGTTTTTTTTTCCAGCTAGAGAAAGGGGAAAGATATTTCACAAAGGATGTATAGTTATGTTATAGATTTTGATAGGAAGCAGCAAAAGGTGAGGTAGTACAGTTGGTATACAGTTGGTGAGGTGAGCTCAGTCTGTGACAAACCGTTATGTCATATTAAGTGGTTAGGGCCAGTTGCCTGTAGACAATTGGGAGCCATCATTTGTTGTTTTTATTATTGTTTGCTTTATGTTTTTGCTTGTTTAGGCATTAACCAGCACATTTGGCACTGATTAGAAATACATGAGTACTATATTTCAGTGCAGTACCCCTTTGGATCTGTTTTGTCAACCTAATATTTCTCAAAATTGCTTAGAGACAATTAAATTGTTCTCTTACTTCGTTAGTCTGACTTTAGCTAGCTAGTAATCTCTAATAGGATAGAAATATTAGAATCTGTAGGCAGCATTTTTCAAATTGTAATAATATCTACTTAGGTCAAACCAGAGATTCTGATCTACTCCTAAGTGAGAACCATTGCCAGCCACATACTGAGACCATCAGTGATGGGGAAATTTTTGCATCTAGCAGTGGTATGAAGACAGAAGAAAAGTTGAGAGTCACTCATCTAGGATCCATGGTACTCAGACCGTAGGATTTGATAGATTTGTAAAATTTTCCAAAACAATTTTTCCCCGGAACTTACTAAGTGAAAACCCTCCTTAAAAATGTACTACATATTATAAGCACTATCTTATAAAATAAAGGACATTTTAATTGCCAAAAATAGAAAGTTAGAGTCTTAGAAAGGAAGACTTTGTTTTCCCTAGTTTTTTCTGATTCTGCCATGGATCCCAGAACTTTGAGCCCACATTTGGAAAACACTGATTTAGATCATACTTATTTTCTGTACTAGCTATATGCAATTAGTAGTAGTGATTTAAAGAATATCTATAGAGCATGTCATAGGTTTCAGCATCTTTAATATTATCTCTCTGTTTTTATAATTGCACTTCGAAATCAATATTAGGTCTTGCATCTTACGATTATAATAACTGAAGTTCAAAGAAGTTATGTAACTTATTGAAGACTTGGGTGGGAAACAAAGACTGGTACCCAGACCTTGTAATTGCGTTTTTAACTCCTCATGACAACCCTATGAATTAAAAAGTTTTATCTCCATTGACAGATGAGGCCTAGAGCCTTTAGGCAATTCACCCATGATCACACAGCTAGTGAGCAACTGCACTGGGATATGGCCACTGGCAGTTTTGTGACAAAAAGTCCATGATTTTGAACACTGTGTTCTAAGCATACGGAGCTGTAATGTTGTCATTAATATTAAGAAACTTCTGAGTTTTAAAACGCTACTGGCATCTTATGTGTATTCTTTTTTTAAAGTTAAATCTTTGTACCTTAAGATTCAAAAATAAACAATATGTGTCAGGCAACATTTTAGTTAAAGGAGAACTATCAAAGTGCATTAGTCCGTTTCCACATTGCTATAAAGAACTACTTGAGGCTGGGTAATTAATAAAGAAAAGAGATTTAATTAACTGACAGTTCCTGCATGGCCAGGGAGGTCTTAATGGCAGAAGGCAAAAGGGAAATAAAGCACATCTTACATTGCAGCAGGAGAGAGGAAGGGGAAAGGGTTACACACTTATCAAACAACCAGATCTTGTAAGAACTCTACTACAAGAACAGCAAGGGGGAAGTCCATCATCCACCCCCATGATTCGGTCACCTCCATCAGATCGCTCCCCTAACACGTGGAGATTATAATTTGAGTTGAGATTTGCGTGGGGACAGAGCCAAACCATATCAGAGCTCATATATTGTTTATACTTCAGGGATTGTTATGCTGTATAAAATGTCACCTAAGCCAGATATGGAGAGATCTTTATTGTGTTACTGTTCAAGAAAAAAAAAAAAAATGATGTCCCAAATTGCCAATCTTTTTGGCATGTAAGGTAGTTATTGTGATAATCTAACATGTACTAAACACTGTTTGTTAGGCAATATATTGTATATTTTATATGCATTATTTAGCTTAAATTTTACAATAACTGTGTAAGAGATTATTTGACCACCAGTTTATACATTTCACAGATTCTGGGATGGTAACTTTTTAGCTTAAGACCACACAGCAAATAATTTGTCCAAAGCCAGGATTTGAACTTAAATCTGTTTGATTCTAAAGATAATGTTTTTTGCAACTGCATAATTTATAGAAGGCAGAAATTACTGTTATATAAATTTGATAGCACTAGAAATAGAATTATTTTCTATGAGAAATGTTTTTGGAATTTATAGTCAGTAAAAAGTTTTTAGTTTCAGCATTTAAAGCAGGTCTTTCTAAAAACATAAGACTTGCTTGTTAGATAGATGAAACCTAAAATTTGTTTTATCTGCCTCTTTTTCTTAACTTTAATAAGGCTTAGACAGGCTAATGAGGTTTGTGTGCCGCCACAATCAGGCTTCCACCCAGTTTTCACCCAAGTCAAGACCTTGATACTCTCCCACCCAAGAGAACAGACATAGCTTACTCATGATAGCTACCTGTAAAGGGGACCTAAAAAGAGGGAAGCCAGGTACAGTGGCTCAGGTTTGTAATCCCAGAACTTTGATAGTCCAAGGTGGGAGGATTGCTTGAGCCCAGGAGTTCAGAACCAGCCTGGGCAACATAGCAAGACCCCATCTCTACAAAAAAGTTTTAAAAAATTAGCCAGGCATGGTGACATACACCTGTATTCCTAGCTACTTGGGAGGCTGAGGCAGAAGGATTGCTTGAGACCACGAGGTCGAGGCTGCAATGAGCTATGATGGCACCACTGTACTCCAGCCTGGGTGGCAGAGTGTGACCCTGTCTCAAAAAGAAAACAATGGGAGACATTCACAGCTGCTGACAGAGGGAGCTCTGGTCCTGAAAAATGAGGATATAATACATAGAGGAGTGGCGTGGAGGAGATACACCATTTTATCCAGCATGCAGATCTCTGACAGGGCATTTATTTTTGAGGGAGAAAAGAGATTGCAAATTTGTCTCACATTTTTCTCTCCTAGAAATTTCCTATTCTGTGGGTTAAAAGAAGGAACAGTGGGGTATGGGGAGAAAGTGATTTCTCTATGAAGGCCTGTCTAAAAGTATCTGCATGTTGAAAAATTTTATGTAATTAAGGTTTTATCTTTAAAAATATATAAATATTCTTTCTTAACAGGTGTGCAAAACCCATTCTGGCATTCTTGGAAAGGGTTTAGCTCTTTCTCATTCACCAACTATATTAGAAGCACTTGAGGGAAGTTTACCACTCCAAATCCAAAGCAATGAACAGTCTTTTCTGGATGATTTTATTGCCTGTGTCCCAGGATCAAGTGGTGGAAGGCTTGCAAGGTAAATGTGCTTTAAGTTACTTACTCTATTTTAGGCCTTTCATCTTTCTTCATTTCTGAAATGAAAGAGGGGAGTCATTAGGATTTTAAAGTGCTGATTTTTAAAAATCTGGTTTATGCATTATTAACTTGCTGAAATACAAAATGATAGTTAATATTTTTGTTTGTTTGATGGTTTTGGAGTTTTTTGTTTGTTTGTTTTGACACAGAGGGTCTCAAAAAAGTTGCCCAGGCTGGAGTGCATTAGCATGATCTCAGCTCACTGCAACCCCCACTTCCTGGACGTAAGCTATTCTTATGCCTCTGCCTCCCAAGTAGCTGGGATTACAGCCATACCACCACAGCTGGCTATTTTTCTTTTTTGTATTTTTTGTAGAAACAAAGTTTTGCCATGCTGCCCAGGCTGCAATAGTTAATATTTTAAAGCGTTTAAAAATTTTTTAAAATGCATGATAAGGCCAGGTGCGATGGCTCATGCCTGAAATCCCAGCATTTTGGGAGGCTGAGGCAAGTGGATTGCTTGAGCATAGGATTTCGAGACCAGTCTGGCCAACATGGCAAAACCCTGTCTCTACAAAAAATACAAACATGAGCCAGGCATGGAGGCGTGCACTGTAGTTCCAGCTACTTAGAGGCTGAGGGGTGGGGGATTGCTCAAACCCTGGAGCCAGAGGTTGCTGTGATTGTGCCAGTGTAATCCAGCTTGGCCAACAGACCAAGACCCTACCTCAAAAAAAAAAAAAATTAAATGTATTATAGTTGTTCATTGATTATTTATTTTTTTGCTTTTTGTGTTTAGGATGAAAAGGAAAAAAATATACTGGTCTGCATGATTTACGATTAAAAATAAAATCTAACTTCTTTCTAGTTTTAATTTTAAAATTGCAGAAATTACGCTTTAGTTTTTAAAAATCACAAAATAGTGATTGGAGAGGAATCTCAAATCATTTAAGTCAGCCTCACTACTATATACGGTAGACATTTTTATGTAATGCATGGTAGAATTACTACTCAGCTCACAGGACAACTCCAGTGTAGATCACAGAATGAATTCAGGAATGGACATCATAAATTATAAGATACTGATGCACTTTAGGTGGAAAGCAAGGTAATGAGGAAGATATTTAAGAAACTGTGAAAAAAAGATTGGCAGTACACCTTGAACCTGGTTGCTCTCAGGCAAGCAGAGGGCCATTTCTGCCCCTGCTTTTACAGAGACATGCTTTTTCCAGGCTTCCAGGCTGGCAGAGTAACACAGAGCTCCTTCAGAGAGAATGATCCTGCTCAGGACTTCAAATTTTGCACAACCTACATTCATGTTCTTGGTGATTTTAAATTAGCCATAGTTAAAATTTCAAGTTTTCTGGTTTTAAAAAGTATTTTTATATTATATTTAAATATCAGAAATTACCTGTGCTTTGGCATGTTATTTTAATTAATTTGTCCTTAACAGTTTCCAGGGGAGACACTCGTGATTGTCACTGAATCGGAAATGAAGATACTGTTTTAGCATTTTGTTTGATACAAGTTTTGTTCGTTTCGCTTTATCTTATATTAATCATTGAAGATGCTGATCAATGTTTGTGGTTTTGTTTGTTTTTTATTACTGTTAGGTGGCTTCAGCCAGATTCATATGCTGATCCTCAGAAAACATCTTTGATCCTGAATAAGGATGATATTCGTTGTGGTTGGCCTACCACCATAACCGTTCAAACAAAAGACCAGTATGGGGATGTGGTACATGTTCCCAATATGAAGGTAATTATAACTGAATTAAATTAGCAGATATCTATATACTGGCTGCAGTGACTGATAAAACTTTAGAAATGCCAAGTGCTGAGAGTTCATTTGTTCTTCCCTCTTTATATAATAGGTGATGCCAAAAGTTTGTTTAAATGACTTGTTTATATTAATTAGTCCCCAAGTTTCCAAGTTACATATGGTTTTTTGTGAGTGTGTTTTTTTACGTTTTGCTACATGTTAATGGTGATTCAAAGGAGGGATAAGAAAGTATCCATCTATAGAGTGCTAGGCACATAGAAGGAAGGCCCTCCATGCATATTGATTGAATAAATGCATGAAAGAATACATTTTTAAACTTGTATGTAGTTTTGAGAGACTCACATACATTCTGTGCTTGGTATTACTGAAACCACATTTTGAAAATAATACTCATACTTAGTAAATAAGTTAGAAATATATGAGTTTAGATTGTAAAAGAATGAGGAATGGAAATAGTTGTATACCATATTGATGAATATATAGTTTTTAGGATACCTCTTACCTGTAATATTAATTATAATGATGTTACAGAGCCTATTATATATAATTGTTAATATGAATATCTCATTTAAAATTTTTATTTCTAAAAAATGTTATATTGAATAAAATTTTATATAGGCAGTCCCCAGCCCTCTGCTCCTTCAAATTTGTCTTATAGAGTAATTGGTTGTTTAAAGCTTAGAGTTTATTAAGCCACAAAAATCCTCTTTAATCACAGGGCAGCTAATTTTGCCTCAATATTGTTTTCAGTAGGACTATTTCAGCTACTTTATGCATTCTTTCATTTATAGCATGAAGAAATGCAGTGCCAATGTAACATCTTACCTGACTGAATAAAAAATAAGAGCACGTTGCTTACATGACTTGTGCTCCTAGTGATGTTTAATTTATTAATATCACATTATCATATTAGCTGAAAAGAAAATTAATTTAACCTATTTTACTTTCAACCTGATAGTATATGAATGAAGTCTTAGGAGTACTTGAGACTCTTCAGAAATTGTTAAAATCTTTATGCAGTAATAGCTAATTATTTGAAACATAAAAATTGATTTGCAGCTAATATTTCCAAATGCTTTAAAAAGCAGCAAATGTTGTTATAATTTTTTACTTATAAAATGAGTATTCCTATATATGATAAAGTGACTTAGAGCTAAATGTACATATTGTACCAATGTCAATTTCCTGGTTTTGGTTCTGTGCCATCAATAATTGATAGTGTTGGATAAAATGTAACCATTGGGAAAACCTGAATGAAAGGCATATAGGACATTTCATCTATTTTTAAAGCTTCCTATGAATTAAAAAAAAATGTTTAGCCAGGTGCAATGGCTCACACCTGTAATCCCAGCACTTTAGAAGGCTGAGGCAGGCAGATCACCTGAGGTTGAGAGTTCAAGACCAGCCTGACCAACATGGAGAAACCCCATCTCTACTAAAAATACAAAATTAGCTGGGCGTGATGGTGCATGCCTGTGATCCCAGCAACTTGGGAGGCTGAGGCAGAAGAATCACTTGAACCCATCAGGCAGAGTTTGCGGTGAGCCGAGATTATGCCATTGTACTCCAGCCTGGACAACAAGAGCAAAACTCTGTTTCAAAAGAAAAAAAGAAGTTTATTTTAAGGAAATCTTATTTATTGACAAGATAAAGTTACGTAAGAAATAGAAGAATGACAATTTTTTTTAAGTAGCACAGTTTGTAAAAGAAAGCAGAATGGTTATTCTGTGTCTCAGTATTCTTAGAGTATAAAATTATTCAGTGATTTACTTCAAGGTTCATGGTGCATACACACATAGACTCTAATAATAATTTATTAAATACTTATGGTAAATATAGCTGCTTACAGAAAGGTTAAATTGAAATAGTATGTATAAAAATAGTATGTATAATTTAAAATCAAATATGTTTGAGACAGGAGAGTTCCCTTTACTCCTTCATGGGACTTGCAACAAGGTTGTGGTCCATTTACTTGGCCACTGCACTCAAACCCCTTGCAGGAGGGGGAGCACGTAGGCAAGCAGGTGCCAGGGCCGGAGCAAGTGGTTTTGGTCTCCAGCCCCACGGCCTCACATCTAGGGGTGTGTCACAATTAATGCTCTTTAACCTTTGTTGTCCGTGGATGGCTGTGTTAAACAGCTCAGTGAAGAGTCCGCATGACAGCCTTTTTGCGTTTCTGCACCCAGTGTGTCCTGGATTCTTGTCCAGCATCCAAGAAGAATTAGGTCACACAAAAGGTTTGAAAAGTGATGAATGCAGTGTTGGAAGTGGCTCTCAGGGGAATGGGAGCTGGAAAGGGGATAGTGTGAGAAGGTGATATTTCCCTGGAGAAGCTCAGCCATCTCTAGCCAGGCTCCTCTCCAAAGTCATGCCTGAGGTTAAGCTGTATCTGTCAGTTGCTTCTTCTCTTGATTTTCAGCCACTTGTCTCTATGCCAGCCGAAGTCTGGGATTTATATGGGCACAGGGTGGGAGGTGGCAGAGTGGGTCAAAAAGGTAACATTTGGACGGGAATACAAGGATAACTGTTCTCATTTAGGGCCGTGGTTTCTAGGCCTGAGGGTGGGGCATTTACTGGGGAACCACCTTCTTCTACCCAGTATTTCCCTACCTCCTGTCTGTTTCATCTTCACATTTTTTAATTATATTTAAAGTTTAAAGCTTTTAATGCTGGCACATATGTTTGAGTTGAAATTTTTACCATATACCTGTAAAGTGCTGTTTGTTAAATATAAGAATGGGTTTTTAATGTTACCAGGGGATTATGTCAGTCCAAATACTGATCTCTTGTAACCTCACCTGAAGATGGTGATCACTTAATGGAACGTATTTGTCACCTGTGCCTAACATTATGTAAATAGGGAAAGTCTCAAACTACAGATTCCATAGAATGGTATTATTAATAACAATAAACATTAAAGACATTCTGTAGTTCTGAGGTAGCCCTCAATTACTTAAATAATACTGTCACTTTTATCTCTGCTACTTTTTCTATTTCTGTAACAATCCTATTGTTGGATTACCTATTCTTGCCAACCAGAAAACTATAGTCTATAAGGAACAGCAGAAACTTTGAATAAAGCTCAGAATGGTGATACTTGCTGAAGAGCTAAAGTGGTATTCCAATTTTGTGTAAATTTGTGCTTGCCTAGGGCTCAAGTGTTTTTCTGCCAGTGCATAAGCTAATAAAAACAATGTTTTCTTATAATTCCTGGAAAATATTTCAGAAAAGTATTTTTATAAGACAGTTTGTATTTTCAATATATTAACATCCCTTAACAAATCTGTCCTTTCATCTATACAGTAGAGTTAGTAGATGAAAGATAGTCCCATTTTATTGTTGAAAAAATTGAGTTGCAAAGTTTAATTGCTTCAATTTATTAATCGCTTAAATTAAATGTTTATGTTGGTGACAGAGCTGTCTAATAATACTCTTTCTTCACCAGAGTAAGGAAATATCTTTGGGCTTTAGGTATAAAATTTGTTTTATTGTGTTAATTTTTAAAACTTCTATCAATAGAGTACATTTTCTTCTGTAGAACAGTATAGCTGAAACTGACATTACTGCTTTAAAACGTGTTGAGATTGTGGGAAAGCATTTACACTTGGATTACCTGATAAAATAATTTGTTAGTCCCTGCAAGAATTTGATGTAGATTCATTTTGCTATCCTTTCCTGTAACTTATTAATGGTGCATTTGTTTTTATGTTTTGATATCTCTGAATATGTAATCCAAAAATATGAGCCTTTGTTTTACACTGTGTTCATAGTTCATATTATCAGCCCATCTTGAGGTCATTGTAATTCTGTTGAATAAGCCTTTGAAGGGAATGCCTGAGATAGACCAATGCTAACATAAAGTGTGCATAATTATGAGTTTATAACTGTAAGTTGCTTCTTTTGATGTCAATGACAATTAAATAATAATAGTATTTGGTTTGTATAATACCATGTTTAGGTGGAAGTGAAAGCTGTCCCTGTTTCTCAGAAAAAAACATCTTTACAACAAGATCAAGTAAAGAAACCTCAAAGGATTCCTGGCAGTCCTGCAGTAACAACTGCACCTCCTAATACTGACATGACTTTTGGAGGGCTGGCATCACCAAAGCTAGATGTTTCATATGAACCAATGATAGTGAAGGAAGCTCGATATATTGCCATAACAATGATGAAGGTAATTTATTTTACTTATCAGAACAATTTTAGTTTTCAACATTCATTTATTTAACCAACATTTCAGTGATTCAGATGCAGACATGAAATTATAAGTCCAAAGAGTGTTTGATGGATATTAAATTTGCAGCAACACTTTAAAGATGATTTTATCTATCTTCACAGAAGGTTTTCATTGGTTTTTGGCAAATGTCCAGAGGGGATTACCAATTACAGATCAGGTTAATCCAATCAGAGATACAGGTGGCTTAGGCTGAGTTTTAGGTCCAGTGAAAGTACTTGCTTACTTTTGACCAGGAACAGTGGCTCACACCTATAATCCTAGTGCTTTGGAAGGCCAACAAGGGAGCATCACTTGAGGCCAAGAGTTCGAGACCAGCCTCAGTAACATAGTGAGACATCATCTCTACAAAGAATAAAAATAGAATAAAATTTCTAAGTACTTGCCTATTTGCAGTTTACTTTTCCTGCTAGAATGTACCTCTTCAGGATTTCAGGGTTTACCTATGCCCCCTTCAATTTTGGGTTCTCAAATGCGAGATGTGCCTCCTAAAATGTTTCAGGCTTTTTAGCTATCTAATAATGTTGGACATTTAAAAATAAATATTTTGGATGTTTTAGTTATCATCAGAGGCAGTGTTAGTCTAAATTATCAAGATAGTCATTATTCAAAGCTGAAGTTTGTACTTTTGGCATTTTCAGAGAGCAGTGGTGAGCCATTGAAGGCTTTTGGGTAGAGGAATGGCTTGATTAGACTGGTGTTTTATAAAGATCATGGTGGAATATGGACTGTGTAATTGGGCAGATGATCAAGAAACATGGCTTGATTTTTGTCTCTGTAGGGGACTATTGACTTAATTTGGTGAGATACACTGATCACTTAGACTGGTGAGTTGTCAATCAGTATAGGTTCAGTAGAATCAGTAGAACTTGGTAGCTAGTAGAGGTGGAATAAAGAGAAGAAAGGAAATAAAAGGTGAAATTCACATTTTCAGCTTGTGTCCAATTGATAATGGAAGAGGGGCAGGTTTTGGTTGAGAAAGATAGCAGAGTCAGTTTTGGATGTGATGACTTTTAGATACTTCTGAAATACTTATGTGAAGATGTATAAAACAAAGGTGGATGTACAGACTTGAGTGATCACAGTCTGACCTCAAGAAAAGGATTCAGGTATCATTAGCACTTACATTACTTATCAAGTCTATGGTGAGTGAAGACAGAAGCTCCAGGACAGGATCCTAAGAAACACCAGTGTCACTGAGTCTCAGACTCTTGTCTACATTAGAAGTATCTGGAGTGCGTACTTTAAAAGATTCCCAAGCACCCAAAGATTTAGATTCAGTGGGTTTGGAGAGAAGTTCAGGAGTTTGCCTGAAACACATATGCAGAGTGATCCAAATTCAAAACCTGTACTTTGAGAAGCATTGATTTACAAGCTAGATAAGAGAAAAAGAAAGGGAAAGGAAACACAATCTACATTGGTAAGAATACTAGCCAAAGAAGCAACACATAGTTAAGGGAATTGCTGAAGTGAGTGTAGATAAGCCTCTCAAGATGTTGGACTATAGAAAGAACCAGAGGAAATGGAATTGAATGAAGGCTTTGGAGTATGGGGCCTTCTTAATAGAGACCGACTTGCATATTTGAGTGCTGATTAGGAGATAATTGAGAGAAAGAAAACAACAAAGATACTCTGAAATATAAAAATAGGATTCAGAGATCAAGTGGTAGCATTGGCCTTAAATAGGAGGAGGAGTGATCACAGGAAGTTGTTGAGGTTAAAGAAATTCATTCCCTGATTTCTTTAACCTCAACAACTTCATTTCGGCCACTCAAACCAAAAGTCACAGACCTGTGACATTACTCAGAACTGTTCTATCTCTGAAATCAAAATAAAATGACCTGCTCAGTTTTTTACCTCAATAACTACTCCTGTATCGACTCTGACGTTTCATTCTACCAGGAAAAGAAAAAGAAAACTTAATACAGATTCTAGTAAATTTGTAGGTTTTGCAGCCAAAGGAATTATTTAAAACAGTAATTATATAGTTTGGGTTGGAAATGGAAGTGATGAATCTTAGGGTCAAGGTCCTGAAACAAATGGAAAAAAATGAAATTGTTGTCGTAGAGATTGAAAGAAAGCACTGATCAGAAAAGATTTATCAGAGGCCTTTGAATAATCAGTTGAAATTGAAGATCATTTGTGAGTAACAGTGTGAGTCATATGAGCATGGATAAAATAATCATTTGGATTGATCCAGTGTTAAAATTTTGCTAGATCAACAAAGGAACGGTGGAACAAGGAAGTTGAGCATATGGTAGCTAAAGAGAGGACAGTGGAACCTAACAGTTTAAAAAGGAAGAAATTTCAGAGGGTCAAGGAAGTAAGAAGGACTAGACATCAGAGTAGATACAGGAGTGGTTATTGAGGTAAAAAACTGAGCAGGCCATTTTATTTGATTTCAGAGATAGAACAGTTCTGAGTAATGTCACAGGTCTGTGACTTTTGGTGTGAGTGACCGAAATGAAGTTGTTGAGGTTAAAGAAATCAGGGAATGAAAAGCTAGAGTTCAAGGTGAATTGTCCACTGGCTATTACAGAATTCAAAGTTAAATATTCTTCTCTACTCTAACACTTATTTAAGGAATTTAGTTTCTAGTTTCCTTACCTCCCTAATCTTTTAGTTTCCTATGAACATGCTTCAATTTGTATAATTTCTTTTGCAGATTTTGTTACCACAATGGAATGCAATATTTTATACATGTTCTGAGTAGCTTAGGTTTAGAGCAGGTATCAAATGCCATTCCCAAATAGTCTCTGTGAAATTTTAGTTCAGGATCCAGGAAAGGAAATTTTCCTTATCAACCATTCACAGATACTATGTACCCACCCAGTAGTGAGCTGAGTATTGTAGAGGATGGAAAAGTGAGAAGATCTGGTCTCTTCTTTCATTACTAAGTGTGAAAATAATATGTATTTGAAGGAAAATGATGAAGTGGAAAATACACTGTACTGAAAGTCTAGAAACCTGAATTTCCTTCTTTTTCACACCTTTGTATAGCTAAAGACTCAACCTTAACTTGGGTTTTTCTCATGTGTAACTTTTGAGTAGGTAGGCAGCTAAATCAGTTCTGATTCATTTTTATGAAAACAAAAAGGGTAGAGAGAAGGAAGGGGGCTTTGATTGTGCATCTTTTTACTATCAGTAAGGAGAAGTTAGAAGTGGATGAGCAGACATCTTGACCTGAACCTTGAAAGATAATTATTTCTTTGGCAATGTAGCAGACATAGAGAAGTATTGGGAATAATGTGCCAAGTTTCATGTACCTACAGCCCATTTTTGTCTTTACATTTTATGATAATTGTTTCAGGTCATTTTGTTATTTTTTATTAAGAAACAGGTTGCTTCAGGTACAATTGAAGCCACATAAATCCCTCCTTAAATCCATTACCACCCTTCCTTAGAGGTAACCACTCTCTTGAGTGTAGTGATTCTCATTCCTGTATATATTTTTAGGCTCTTACTGGATACAAATGTATTCATAAGCAGTATATTTTGGATTGTTCAATATGTTTTCCAGAAGTTTATAAAATAGTCTCATATTGTACATATCATTTTGCCAGATTTTTGCTCAATGTTGTTTTTGAGGTTCAGCCATGTAGCTCTACAGTTCATTCATTTTAACTTCTTTACAGTAGTCCATTGGGTTACTATTCCATAATCTGTCCATTCTCTCATTGGTGGACACTTATTATAAACCGTACTGAAATAAACATTCTGTTTTTGTCGCCTTTTGTACATGAGCAAGAGTTTCTGGAAGATACATACCTGGAAGTGGATATGTTAAGTTGTAGGGCATGCATGTCTTCAACTACATTAAATATTGCCAAAACTCACACTCCCACAAGCAATATATGAAAGTACCAGGTGCTGCATGTTCTCCTCAGTGCCTGGTTCTTAGCAACACAATTTGATGACCATGATATGACTTATTTGGGTTTTGTTTTAATTTGTATTTTCTTCCAAGTTTAGTTAAATAAGTTTTCTATTCTTTATTGACTTTTCAGATTTCTTGTTCAGAGAATTGTCTTGACTCTCTATTCTTTTGTGTTGTTTATCTCTTTGTGTGGATTTATTCTTTGTGTATTATGGATGCATATCACCTTTGGGTTGTACAAGTTACACATCTCCTTCTCTGAGGTGGAGGCTTTTCCTATCTTTATAGTATCTTTGTTTTGGAGAACTTTAAAATTTTAATGTACTCGAAAGGTGTTACCTGTTTTATTCTTTTGTTCTTTTTTTCTTTTAAGTTTGGTGTTTACTTTTGGATCTTGAAACCATATAAAATTTATCTTTAATAAATGGTCTAATGTAGATCATTGAATTTTATCTTTTACTCCTATATGAGTAATCAGTTGTCTCACAAGCATTTATTGATTAATGTATCACCCTATTAATTGAGAATGTTTCTAAATGATTTTACCATTTTTACTGGTCTCTTTCTTAAAGGTTTATGAAAATTATTCATTTGAAGAGCTGCGTTTTGCATCACCAACTCCTAAGAGGTAAGGATCATTTTCTCAAAGTGTAACCAAAACATAAGTTGTAAGCTGCTTACAACTAAAATTATCTTGCGTTTCAACTTTATTTTCTATAAATACTTTATAGCATTTTTCTAGATTGTCAATAGAGATTTCTCACTTGTAATACTGTGTAAATTTGCAGAAAACGAAAATGTGCTTACGTTCAACTATAATGCTGCCAATATATTATGTAATACTACCTACTAGTGAAAGTAGGCATCTAAAGTAGGTATCTATTATCTAAAAATGTTTAAATTGACTTGTTTAGCATTAATTAGTTTGTTTTCATTTGTTTGCTATTTAGAACTTATTCCTCTTCTCCTTCCAATGAATTGTGGAGAGATTTCAGCAAGTGGTATACTTGTATTTAATTGTACTGTCTTAATTTTTCAGCCCATACGTAATTCTGTTAACTTCAGAATTAACATTTTTTTGAGTTAGTATTTTATTTGTTAGGACCAGTACTTCTTAAAATAGTCCGTTGAAAAAAAATAATTAGATGCATTATAGTTTGGAGAGATCACCTCCATAGAATTTAGAAAAATCTCTGAAGTGAATCTGAGATAGCAGAATTGTGTATAGGCTGGAAATGCCAGTTTGAAACTCATGGGGAAAATTAATTTGGGAATTTATTTTCTGTATAGAGATGGCATTTAAAACTGAGGAAAGATAGCATAGATAGAAGAAAAAGATGACCCAGACCCAAATCCTGGGGCATTCCTTAAATTATACAGTGGTCAGAAAAGGGAAAGCCAATAACACACTGACAAAGAATGGCCAGTGAGAGAAGAAAAAAGCCAGAAAACATCACAGAAACAAAAAGAAGGAGGTATTTCAAGACAGGAAGAGTTGTAGCTAGCAAATGCTACTTAAGAGATCGCTGAGGATGAAGTGACCATTGAACTTGGGGACATGGTGGTCATTAGTGACTTTGACATCAGCAGTTGTAATGAAATGTTGGAAACAAAAGCCTAGTAAGGATAAATTGTGGAAGGGAAGTAGAAGTGAGATATAAATAGGAGAAGAGATACAAGACCTTTTAGAGGGGGCTGTAATATCAATGTTTGTTGCTGATGGAAATGATTCAGTAGATTGAGAGTAATTGGTGCTGCATGAGAGAGAAAACGGTGATTGCAGCATAAAAATGTTGAGGGAGTAAGATTCGCAGGACAAGGGGAGGGGCTAGCGTTGGATCAGATCCAGAACACTTCCTCCATTCTACCATGAGAGAAGGCAGAGGTAAGTAGGTTTATTAATCTGATTGCAACTTGAGTTTGTATCTGATTGTTTATTGTCTCATGCAAGAAAGAGGTGAGGTCATGATCACCTGAGAGTGAGGAAGAGGGGTGATGCAAGTTTGAGGTAAGAAAGAAGTGAAATTCAAGCATTTTGGAGGGTAGGCAAGGATACTATGGCAGGGCGGTAGGATTGCCAAGCAGTATGCAAGCAAATTAAATGTTTGCTGAGCTATCGTAATGACGTTGGCTGATTAACCAAAAGTAAAATTTCCAATATACATCTTATCTCTTTTCAGACCCAGTGAGAATATGCTGATCCGTGTCAATAATGATGGAACTTATTGTGCAAATTGGACTCCAGGGGCTATTGGACTCTACACTATTCATGTTACCATTGATGGCATTGAAATTGGTATTTTTTTTAAGCTATGAGTTACTTACTTCAGATAACTAGAATCAAAATTATTTTTGTATTCTAGTTTTGCCCTTTAACTTGCATCCTACATATGGATAGTTTTCATAACTTATTTGAGGCTTTCTTTTCTCATTCATAATGAGTGTTTAATTCATGCATTAACATTTTGTAATAATTTATGGTGTCCACCCAGTCATTGTAGCCCTCATGACTCCTTCCCTCCTAGTCAAGTGTGCTCTCTTCCACGCTTCTGTGTTACTGTGTCCCCTCCTTGTGGGTGTGTTTGTCTGCCTCTCCTGGCTACGAGCAGAAAGCATTCATGTTTGGATCTTCCAGTGTAGCTCAGTGGCTGGCACATAGTGACAGTAAATATGGGTGAATGAATGAATTTTTTAACCTATCATTGTATTAGTCTGGATTCTCCGGAGAGACAGAACCAGTAGGATATATATACAGTCATGTGCCTCATAACATTTTGGTCAATGACAAATGGCATACATAATGGTGGTCCTATAAGATTTTTACTGTACCTTTTCTATGCTTAGATATGTTTAGATATGCAAATCCTTACTATTGTGTTATAGTCACCTACAGTATTTAGTAGAGTAACATGCTGTATAGGATTATAGCCTAACACCAATAGTCTATGCCATATAACCTGGTAATCTGTACCATCTAGGTTTGCATTAAGTCCACTCTGATTTTGCACAATGATGAAATTACCTGGTGATGCACTTCTCAGAACATTTCCCCATCCTTAAATAATGCATGACTGTATTAGATATATGAGAGGGGATATATTAGGGATATTGGCTCACACAGATATGGAGCCTGAGAAGTCCCATGACAGGCCGCACCTGCATGCTGGAGACCCTGGGATGCAGGTGGCCTCAGAACCAGGGAAGCAGATTATGTTACTCTGTCTGAGACCAAAGGCCTGAGAATCCAGGGGGGCCACTGGAATAACTCCCAGAGTCTAAATGCTGGGGTCCCTGGAGTTCTAATGTTGAGGGACAGGAGAGGAAGTGTTTGCCCAAGCTCCAGAAGATAGAAATACGTTCACTTCTCTGTTTTTGTTTGCTCTGTGCTCCCAGCTGATGGGGCAATGTCTGCCCAAATTGAAAGCAGATCTTCCCCACCTACTTCACTCACTCACATGCCAGTCTTCTCTGGAAACACCCTCACAGATCCAGAAGTAATGCTTTACCAGGTTTCTAGGTATTCTTTAATCCAGTCAGGTGGACATCTGGAACTAATCATCACAACCATTAACTTTGAAAAACATACTGCTTTTCTTTTGGGCATTAATCTTTTCTTGCCTTTACCTTTAAACTGTCTGTGTAATAGGATAACATAAACTGTCTGTGTAATGAGAAAACAATAGTACCTATCAGTGTGAATTTCTTATAACATTATTTTTCCTGATACTCCTCAAGAAAAGGGGTTTCTATGATCAGGCAGATTTCAGAAACCTGATGTGCAATGAGTATCTTTTATCTGAAATGCGTGGGACCAGAAGTGTTCTAGATTTTGAACTTTTTCAGATTTTGGAATATTTGTATTGTAGTCTCCAGTTGAGCACCCCTAACTCAAAATTTCAAAATTCAGAATGTTCCAGTGAGCACTTTTTTTGAGCATCATGTTGACACTCAAAAAGTTTTAGATTTTGGAGATTTGGGGTTTTCAAATTAGAGATGCTCAGCTGGTAGTCTCACTTGAGACATTCACACAATCTACATTAACATATTAGGGATTCTGAGAAGTTCTGAAATCAAGAAACTTGTCTGACTTTGTTTGATCCTTATCATGGGCTCCCTTGCAAGTAGGGAAGAGAGAAAGAGATGTAGATAGCAATAATACTGATTAATATTTCACCACAGTATTTGGGAAACCCTGCGTTAAGTAGTTTGCTTTGGCAGTGGAGGTAAAGAGGTACTTTATGTTGATATAATTGTGTGTTCTCATACATTAATACAACTGTATAGACTCAGGTATATCCAGTTCATCTGTACCTTTCTGGAGACCTTTATCAGCAGCCTTTGCTGCAGTCTTTATTTCAGCATATCCGTAAAGCCTTTAGTTCAGCAAACATTTTTTGATTCTGAGCATACATTGTTCTAGGTAAGACAACTCCTGTCAATTGTTAACTCTTTACTGAGGATTGCCAAAATAAAACAGGCAAATAAACATTATATGAATTATAAGTAGTGACACACAGGAGATACAAATTACAGTAGGAACTCAGAAGTAGAAATAGCCAAGAATAACATTGTAAAGATTTTTGTCTCTCAAAATTCTGGTAAAATTTCAGTAATTTTTTTCATCATCTTATCTAATAGTGGGGTGAAGGAAACTAATACAAAGTAGATAAGAAAAATCCACTTATATTTGTTTTTTAGAATGAGGCTGAAGAAAAAGACTTGCCTACTTAAAATAATCCCTTTTCTTCCATACTCAACTTGCCTACTCTTCTTAACTAAGCTTTCCACCATACCATCAGTGGGCTGTATCTTACCTGACCATAGACAAGCAGAGATAATAATTCATTAGAATAATTACAGTTCTAATAGCTAACATTTATTGTGCATTTAATAGGTATCCAACCTTGTTCTACATGCACATTTTTTGTTTTTTTGAGACAGAGTCTTACACTGTTACCCAGGCTGAAATGCAGTGGTGCCAGTCTCCATTCACTGCAACCTCCACCTCACAGGTTCCAGCAATTCTCATTGCCTCAGCCTCATGAGTAGCTGGAATTACAGGTGCATGCCACCATGCTCAGCTAATTTTGGTATTTTTAGTAGGGACAGGATTTCACTCTGGTGGCCAGGCTGGTCTTGAACTCCATCCAGATCCCAGGTGATCCGCCCACCCCGGACTTCCAAAGTGCTGGGATTACAAGTGTGAACTACTGCACCTGTCCCCTTGTGCATTTTAAGTCATGTATTTCCTACAACAGCTCAGTAAGTGAGATGCTGTTATTTTTCCCATTTTATAGATGAAGAAATCAAGGCAGAGTCAAACAGCTAGTGCCAGATGTTGGAGTAACCAAAGCGGTCTAACGTGAGAATGAACCTCAGCTTCTCACAACCATGCTATATTGTCATAGAGATGACTGGTATAGATGATGAGTGATATCCTGATTCGATATTGTCAGATAAGATTTAATTCTCAAGGGTTCCTTTTTTTTATTATTTTCAATTTTTTTCTGTATCATTTCACATGTTCTAAAGATAGAAAGCCCCTTTTTTTCCCTTGACATCCTGGGATACACTTTTAGCATCTCAGCCCCTTTTTAAAAATATTTTTCTTGTTTAGCCTATAAAATATTGATCACCTTAAAAGAACAGAAATCAGATATTTGTGTTAATTTTTAAAAATAGCCTGAGGGGCCAGGTGCGGTGGCTCACGCCTGTAATCCCAGCACTTTGGGAGGCAGAGGCGGGTGGATCACGAGGTCAAGAAATCGAGACCATCCTGGCCAACATGATGAAACCCCATCTCTACTAAAAAATACAAAAGTTAGCAGGGCATGGTAGCGCGTGCCTGTAGTCCCAGCTACTCAGGAGGCTGAGGCAGGAGAATTGCTTGAATCCGGGAGGCGGAGGTTGCAGTGAGCCGAGATTGAGCCACTGCACTCCAGCCTGGCGCCTGGCAACACAACAAGATTCTGTCTCAAAAAAAAAAAAAAAATTGCCGGAGGATGTTTATAGTATTAGGTTTAAGGATCTTCCTTCTTTTTTTTTCTCAAATGTAACAGCTCTCTTATTTTTCTCACAGATGCTGGTCTGGAAGTAAAAGTAAAAGACCCACCAAAAGGGATGATACCACCAGGAACTCAGCTGGTCAAACCAAAGACTGAACCTCAGCCTAATAAGGTTAGGGTAGAATGAACTTAGAGCTGGAATCATTCAATTTTTATATATTTTTCAGTGATGCTTCAAAATGGCCAGTAAACATCTAACATTTTACTTGATTTCAGGAATTGAATTATAAATATCCCTAAATAAACTTAATGAGTACTTCACGGTATTATTTCTAAGTTATAGAATGTATCCTTTTTTTTATTTCTTTGTGTAACGCTATAGTAATTCATACATGTTGTATTCTTCCTGCTACGGAACATTCACAATGAACAAAAAGTCTGCTGAAATTAAGTGTAAAGTTTGCAAGGTGAAAATGTCCTGTACTGTCAAAAGAAAAAAATAATTTCTCAGATCTAAAGAGTAAGTACAGGTATTTTGGCAAACTGCTTGTTAAAAAAAGAAATATTGGTAATTGAAATTGTATCATGTTTTTCTAACAGGAACAAGTGGCTTTCATCCTTCTTAACACATATCTTCAATATTTAGAAATGAGTTAAAAAAATATATAATAATTTTCTAAGTTTTATTTTCCATAATATACATTTCAGTTCTTAAAAGTTCTGTTATTAGTGTTGATAAACCACTGTTATTTGCAGAGGGA
Organism: Cebus imitator; assembly: GCF_001604975.1. NCBI lineage: Eukaryota > Metazoa > Chordata > Mammalia > Primates > Cebidae > Cebus > Cebus imitator. Next base: position 2,018,081 of record NW_016107567.1, read on the forward strand.
GCCCTACTACAAATAATTCTGGAACCTTGTTAAGAATTGTGATACTTTGAAATCTGCTTAATTTTACTTCTTGCTACTTAAAAGATCCCTGTTCCATGTTTTTCCTATCTCACTGTTTATCTTTGCCTTTCTCAGGTCCGAAAATTTGTGGCCAAGGACAGTGCAGGGCTTCGCATCCGTAGCCACCCTTCCCTTCAGAGTGAGCAGATAGGCATAGTGAAAGTCAATGGAACTATCACTTTTATTGATGAGGTAATTGATAAAGGAACTCTTAGTGTAAATTTTGGACAGAAAGTTTTTGCATTATTTGCATAATAATATTACTGAGTTTTTTTGTCAGAATGTATTTTAAGCAGTTTGGGAAATATTTTAAAACTATTTTATAGAGTGTGTTCATTGAATGTCAAACATTTCATTTATTTTATCAATAAAAAATAACTAAAATTGTATTTTGAACATGAAAAGAACAATGTTCAGCATAGTATTCAGAACCTATGCAAGTATTCACTGAAAATAGGTACAGTTTTTCACAACATTTAAAAATGTTGTTTGTTTTGAAATGTATTTCTTTCACTGCTTTAACTTTGGACAGTATATTTTTTGGTACTACAACTAAGTATCTTCTGATTGTTAAAATATAAATATAAGGGGTGGAAGACTCATATTCCTTTGGGAAACATCTGATTTTACTGTTTAAACTATGTAATGTGGTTTCCTTGTGCTTTTATTCCTAAGTGAAATTGTTTTTATAATCTTGCCACATGAATTATCATACTGTGTTGGCATTCTTTGCTGCTTTTTTTCCCTGGAGGGTCTCTCAGACTTACTTTCTATAAAAACTAAATGCTTAATCTCTATGTCCACCATTGTTTGCCTGCTGTGCAGACTTTCAGACCTCATAGGAGTTACAGGAAGGTCTGGCTTGTTTCTGTTGCTTTTTTTGTATAGATCCATAATGATGATGGTGTGTGGCTGAGGCTGAATGATGAGACAATAAAGAAGTATGTGCCTAACATGAATGGTTACACTGAAGCCTGGTGCCTGTCTTTTAATCAACATCTTGGCAAGAGTCTTCTGGTCCCTGTTGACGTAAGTAAAAGGTGGTTTGAAAAAGCATTGTAGATACTCGCTGTTTATTTTACAGGGCTTTCTTTAATTAAGGCTTTTCAGTTCTGAGGTAACCCACAACTAAGTAACTTTTACTTTATAATTTCTTGAATTCTTAAGGGCCTCTGTGTAGCGAAAGTGAAGTTTGGCACGGTTAAGGCCCTTAGTGCTGATTATGATCCATCCCAGGTAGGCAGGAAGTAGTACATTTAATTAATTACTTAATTAAAACTATTGAATTTCTTTCAAAGAGGCAGAAAATGAGAGTGGTTACATTTTTTTTTCTTTCTTATTTATACTACTGTTTGGAAGGAATTCCAAACTAAAGTTTATAAACTCAGAATTATACATTCAAAAACATGTATAAATGTATGTTATGTTCACATTTTGCAGTTAGTTCTGTGTGTTTTGTCTAATTTTGAATCTCGTCTTTCTCGGCTTATAATACTATTATTTAGGCTTGTCGTGCTATGTAGTATTCTAGTTGAAGTTAAATCCTAGTCTTCGAGAGAATTTGTTGAACCTGTTGGTTAAGTATATTAGTAGAATAGAGCCAGTGTTCACAAGATTGCTGCTTCATGAAGTATAATAATAACCCACGCTTCATTTTAGAAACTAACCAGAGAAGAGTGATTTTTCTCTTTTCATTACCATCAAATAAATGTGTGTGCTCTTTAGGACAGTGCTAATAAATAGCATGGGTAAAATTTTATTTAAAAACTTAGTATTTCTAAACAGTTGAATTTCTTAAAAATCAGTTTATAAAGTTGGCTTATTATATCAAACCATTCAGTATATTCCGTCTGACTTTCTGCTTGATTGTCCATAATAATGTTCTCCAAAGCAGTAGTTTATATAATACAAGACGATTCTTTGGCGAAGAACTTGTATTTATATGTGTTGATCTCATTCTTTTTTATATGCTTTTGCATATTTTTTATAATAGTGCAGTGGAGACTTTATAGAGAGAGAACAAGAAAGAGAGAAGAAAGATATGTGGTCAAGAAAATTTAAAGTGTTGACTTGCTGCTTTAAGGGAGGCTAAATTGAACAATGATACAGCTATAATTAAAATATTAAATTTTAAATTAAAAAAATTAGATCTTATTAAAATTTTCTTAGATTTATACCAGCAGATAAAAATGAGACGGATTTTGACCCTCTACAAAAGTGTGTTTTAAAGAGGTAATTATAACAACCATTTTTGTGTGGTTTTTTTTCTAATGTAGACTTTTTTGTTAGGCATGGGGGAGTTGGTTTTTGTTTTTTATAGAGATGGGAGGGCCTGGCGAGGTGGCTCACGCCTATAATCCCAGCACTTTGGGAGGCCAAGGCTATTGGATCACCTGAAGTTAGGAGACCAGCCTGGCCAACATGGTGAAACTCCATCTCTACTAAAAAATACAAAAAATTAGCCAGCTGTGGTGGTGGGTGCCTGTAATCCCAGCTACTCGGGAGGCTGAAGCAGGAGAATTGCTGGAAGCTGTGGGGTGGAGGTTGCAGTGAGCCAAGATCGCACTACTGCACTTCAGTCTGGGAGACAGAGTAAGACTCTGTGTCACAAAAAAAAAAAAAAAATAGAGAGATGGGGGTCTCACTATGTTGCCTAGACTGGTCTTAAACTCCTGAGTTCAAGGAGTCCTCTTGCCTCGGCCTCACAAAGTCCTGAGATTATAGGCATGAGTTACCACACCTGGCCATTGTATGTTTTATTTAAGAAAGCCTCTTAAATCCCTAATAAAACATTATACCAGATTATATTATCTTTTCTGCCTCCCCCAGTCCAAGTTTTCTCCCTAATTTCTTTATTGCCCATTTGAGGAGCTGCTTTTGGGAAAGGAAGATATTCACACAGATAAAGCAAGTGAATAAACAAAGGTAGAAAGGAAGAGCAAGAAACACCATCTGTCGGAAGTTCTGAATCCCACAATTTTATCTTAAAGCATTGTGTTCTGTTATTTGATGGTTTTGAACCCCATCCAAGAGACAGTCTGTAGTAGACCATCTCCTTAAGGTCAGGGAAATAAGGAAGTAACAAAGGTTGGAGGAGTGGTAAGGAGTGGAGCAAGGCATACAGATACTTGTGGGTGATTTTCACTGGAATGAGTGCGGACATTATTAATGTAAACAGCTCAAGAGTGTCTGGTATTGTTAGGAAGCTAGGGTTTTTCTGGTTTCTTCATTTTAAGGATGGTAGTGACTTAAGAGTTTTATAAGTTAAAAGAAAGATACTAGTAGAAAAGGGAGAAATTAAAGATGTAGATGACAATGCTGAAGACTGAAAAATGGAGGAAATGCAATTAAGGGCACCTTGGAGAACTTGCAGCTATAAAAGAGAGGGGGATATGCATGGCAGTAGTTATGTTTTGGGGGAGAGAGGGACAAAGGGAACAGGTTGAGGGAGATCACAAGTTTCCTTAAAAGGAAAACCATCAGTTTGGAATGAAAAGAATGAGTTAAGTTAGAGGGTTGAGAAATGCAAGGAATACTTGGAATATTCTTTGAGAGGAATAAGAGCAAGATCTGACCAAAAATAACTAAAGGATTACTGGGCCACTAAAGACTCAATGAGACCACTGTATAGACCCAACTGGAATCCCCCTCTTAGTTTCTGATTGCTGCAAGTGTCCAGAATTAAAAGAGCCAAGAAAGCAAATTATAGCACTAGTTAGAATATGCTGACCTGCTGTGACAGAAAGAGCAATTAAAATGATCATAACTCTGGGAATGTGGACTTAGGCCTAAGTTAGAAATGTGAAAGGACAAATGGAAGGTCCAAGGGACTTAGAAGATTTAATAAAATCCTAGAACAATATAGTGAATGCACTGTAGCGAAAGAGCTGGAAAAATGCAGGCAATAAAGTAGAATGTTTGTATTTGATATTATAGGTCAGGCACATTAACTAATGAGACACTCTGTTACATTGCCGTGGGAGGGTGGCTGAAGTGCAGTTGCAGTGCACGTGGAAGTCACTGGAAGTGCCTAAGTCTAGGAACTAAGAACCTAGGCAGGTGGAATATCATCTACGTGGACTTGAAGACTCACAAAGTTAAAGATAAAAACAAGCTTGTTTACCATTGGAGGAAGGGGTCCATAAGACATAATTTAAAGTCATGGAGGGGAATGGGAATAGTTTGATGTTGGATCAGGAAGAAACAGAGCAATTTTATTATAAAAATGAAAGAACAAGTAGATGACATAAGGGCTTATGTTTTGGGTGGTGATCAAAGATGACAGAGGGGATACAGTATGGCAGAATTAACTTGGGTAGGGCTCTAAACAGATCTGATATAAAGTTACTTCAGTACAGGTATTAAATGAGGACTCACACAGAGTCAGAGGCCTGACATAGGCAGGGACAGGCATGATTTTTCAAGGTTTTATCTGTAGAGACTAGAGCAGACCCCTTACACAGTTAGTACCTGTTCTATGAGTAACTTACTGTGCAGGGCTAAACGTGATAGGGTATAGAGGGAATAATTATTCCCTCTCATCCCCTCAGGGAAAGAACACAATTAAATAATTGCATCTTGCTACCTCTTCCTTTGTATCTCTCATACATTGACTGCTGGAAAAAAAAAAAAAAAAAAGCTATCCTTTCTCCCTTTAGTTCATTTAGAGTAAACGAACTTTAATCATGGCTGATAATTGTAAAACATGACTCAATAAAAAAGTGAAAGCTGGCAGATGTGAAATAAAATTAGAAGTAATAAAGCACCAATGCTTTTAACTTAAAAAGAAGTGAAAGTACCGAAAAGTTGCCTTTGGCACTCTTTACTTCTATCTCTTCAGCCTTTTCTAGTTAAAACAATTTTGTATTGACATCAGTGTGTGCACCTTATTTGGATCCTGACTCAAACTATAGTGGGGAATGGGGGCAGAGATTGGAAGTGTGAACACTGAATATGGATGAATTATTTTTATAAAATAAGATTACTATAATTACCCATTTTAGATAATCCTTAAAGTGATCTTGTTATGCTGTCTTGTTTATTTACTCATATTTTAGAATTCTTGTGTTCATCATAAATATGGACTTTAGCTCAATTTTGGCCTATTAGTCATTCTATTTAAACACCATATTTGACTAAAAATTATTGCTATCCTAATTTAGTTCAAATGTGACTTTAACTGTATTAGCACTTTAGTAATGCTCTAATTTAGAGACAAAATAGCATTAGACATTCGTAGTATGACCATATTGTTTCCAAAATAATTTTAAGTCCATGGGAAAGACAGAGCTAAATAGATGAAGAGTTCAGATCCTTTGTGAGGCATTCATTACCAATTATGTACAGCTTTTTGCCCTTTTTAGAACACACTTTTCCTTTCTGTTTTGTTTTGGTGTGGTTTATTTTTTGGTGGTGGTGGTGGTGTTTAAATAGCACCTTGCCCTGTCGCCTAAGCTGGAGTTCAGTGGCGTGATCTTGGCTCATTGCAACTTCTGTCTCCTGAGTTTAAGCTATTCTTATGTCTCAGCCTCCCGAGTAGCTGGTATTACAGGCATACACCACCATGCCCAACTAATTTTTGTATTTTTAGTAGAGACAGGAGGGGTTACACTTACACGGTAAGTGTAAGCCAGGCTGCTCCTGAACTCCTGGCCTCAAGTGATCCTCCCCCCTCAGCCTCCCACAGTGCTGGGATTACAGACTGAGATTAAAGACTATGAGTCACTGCACCCAGCCTAAAACATGCTTTTTAGTTTCACATTTTAAGAGTCTTTGTTTTGTTATCTAATTTATCTAGAATGCTTTCACGTCCATTTTTTCTAATATTTAGTTATCCAGACTCAAAAATGTGTTCATGATCTTCTCTTTATTTCCCAGTATTGCCATAGTCATTAATTCATTAATTGCTCATTCAGTAAATATTTCCATTCTTACTAATAGAACTCTTATTTGGTTCTTGTTAGTATTAAATACTAAGCTGGAAAGTAGGTGTTGGGTGCAGAGGCAGAGGGAAGGGATACAGAGTAAATAAGATGGGGTAAAGTTCTTATTCTTAGAGTATTAACCATGTAATGTGGTAGGCATACCATATTCAAGTAATTAGGTTGCATTGTATTAAGTTGTGGAATGGCTTCATTTAAGTGACAGAATTTCTAGACAGAGAATCAAATGTTCAGAGTTACGGTAGCATGCTATGTATATGAACTGATGAATAGTTGATACAGGCAGAGATTTGAGGGTAGAAAACAGATATGTACTGGGGAGATGAGGTTTCCCGCGTTCCTCTCAGGCAGCACTTAATCTGTAGAAGTAGAAAAGGCTTACTTCTTTCGTCAGCTACCCATAATGTTTGTTTTTCTTGCCTTCAGCCCATTTGTGTTTACATAGCTCTTATTTCTGTTTTTAAGCTACTTAAGGGTAAGGACTCATTCACTATCCCTTACTCACACTTGTTTCTTCCTAAGGGTTAAAAATTACTCTTCGCTCAGAGTAGGTTTTCAGAGTTTGTTAATGCTTTCCACATTTGCGGATGCTTAATTTAGTTCTTTGCATTTGGTATGCTCATTCTATGTAAACTGACTTCAAACATATATATACTACTTGCCTTAAATTATTTTATTTAGTCCTCATTGTGACCCTGTTATATTAAGCATATTATAATTCTCATTTTTCCAGTGAATAAAGATAGCTGCTCACCCAGGATCACAAGTAGAAAGTAGTGGAGCTGGTATTGGAACCCCAGTTGATACAATTCTACAGACCATGCTTTTATGTTGCGTTAATTAGTATACATTAATTAATTAGTATGCATTAATCTAGTGGAGAGATAAGGATAAATACAGTTATAAAAGGATGTAACAACTATAGCTATAAAAATCCTATTACTTTGGCTAGAACTGCCAAACTACAGAAAGATAAATACTTATAATCTTAATGGTTAAATGAGGATGAATACCATGATATGTATTGAAGATGACATGAGTCATTCTGAGATGACATACCTGGGGAATGGAGATGTTAATAGTTTGAAATTTACACATTCAGATGTTTGGGTATTTTGTCAAAAATGAGATCTTTTAACATTGTGAGGGGAGTTGAGTGGAAGAGAAAGTTTATATAAAGGAAAGTAAATGATAGACAAATGGAAGTATTCCAAAGTATCTTTATAGTTCCCATATAATCTGAATTCTTACGGAAGCAACTTGGGTCTCTGAGTATCTCCATACATTTATACAGATTACTTATTTTAGGCAGATGGGTGTTCACATATAGAAAGTATACTGATTTTCTAAAATTTGGGACCTGAAAGATTTGAAGTAGAATTGAAGAGAAAGTATCATTTGTTGACCTTGTATAGCATCACCTGGGTTAATTGATAAAATTGGCAAATGTTTCTTGCATTTTGTATCCAATTTCATTCTTTTGGGTTACTTAATAACACCTAGCCATCACAGCTTTAACATACCCCAGATTTGCTGATTTTGTTAATAGCTTTGTGTGTATGTGTACACATAACCAGTTTTTTAATCTTAGTTATATTAACTTAATATAACATTAGTAAATGTGCTGTTACTAGATGGTTAAGAACAGCTTTATTTTATTTTTTAGCTTAATGTTGAAGTTTTGTAAACAGAATGAGATTAAAACAGTTAAAATAATATTGTAATAATTAATTTATCTGTGCTATGCTTAGTTTTCCTGAGTTATTTTATCATTTTGCTCTAACAGTGGTAATTCTTAGTTTTGTGCTTATCTAACAGAGTGAAAGATTTTTTCTTTCCTTTGCATGAGCATTTGGCATGGTGGGTCTCATGTATCTTCACTGTGATAATTATTCACTTATTTGATCTCTTCTATGCCTTGAAAGATTATCAGCTTAGGGTTGCAATTTGGTGTTCATCAGTTTAGTAGGTTCCTAGTATGCTTTAATTTTCTAATTTTCTTGACAGAACTTTTCTGCCTTTAAAATAGTATTTGAGAATAAAATGTTATTGTATATGTATGTGTGTATATATACACATGCACACACAAGCTATGCTCATATTAACCTGTGAAATTATGCTAGATGAAAGCTAACATTTTTTAATAATGAGAAATTGGGACTTTGGAGAGATTTTATATCTTTAGACTAAAACATTTCTAAATTTCCAAAGAACACTGTGTGTGTGTGTGTGCGCGCGCGCATGCGCGCGCACGCGCACGTGCGTGTGATGAATTCTTCTTGTTGTCCAAGCTGGACTCCAACTTCTGGCCTCATGGAGTCCTACCTTCTGAGCTTCCCAAGTAGCTGGCACTACAGGTGTGCACTACCATGCCCAGCTAAGTTTTTCAATTATTTTGTAGAGATGAGGTCTCTCCATCTTACCCAGGCAGGTCTCAAACTCCTGGATTCAAGCAATTCTCCTGTCTCAGCCTTCTGAATAGCTGGGAGTATAGGCATGCACTACCGTGCTCAGTTATTCAACTATATTTTATTTTTAAACTCCAGATTTCTGTTTGACAAATTTCTGCTTCTTGATAAATACAATTAGTACATTGTATTTTGAAAATAATCTTATGGTAAACCAGTGTGAATTAAGAATTTCTACAACTGCAGAACAAAAGCAAAAGAGTTTCAAGTTTGTTTACATAGAAACATATGCAAAATTGATTTTATTGGCAATTTATTATCATAGTTAGCAGTTACATCATTTAAAAATATCATTGTACATGCTGTTGACTGAGAAAGCACCTGTGTTTGCACACTGACATAAAAGAGAGGTATAAGTTTTAATTATTATCAACCAGTCATCACATTGCTTCTTTATCACTAACTTTACCTATATTACTTTTAACAGTTGTCTTTCACGTTGCTGTGATACTAATTTATGCTAAAAAATGGAAAATGCTAAAAAAAAATGTGATATTGTTTTATGTCAAAAAGTCTGTCACACTATTCTCTGTAAGGAGAAAACTGTTGACCAAGTACTCTACAAATTCTTATATACATGGATGAACCAATACAGACATTTTTCCCCTAAAAAATAGCACTTCAAAATGCTTTGTAATATGTTTCCACTTTACCTAAAGCTAAAGGCCCTTATTCCCTATCCACTTTTAATTAGGGAGGAGTTGCTTTGGCTTACATTTATTTGTAGGCATATTATATACTTTTTTTTAGGGTTTTATATGTCTTATGAATTAGTATGTACATGGGTGTGTACATACATTCATTTATCCATATATATGGATATGAAACATAGAACTAGAGAATAGTAAATAAATTCTCATTATCTAAAATGACTTATAATTGATAGGGAATTTTGATGTTTCTTTTGTGTTGAAGTCTTAGGTGATCTTTTTAATTAACATTTTGAATGCCCTCTTTTTTGGTTCAGAATGACCTTTTATAATACTTACACAAGCAATACAATTGTGCAGTTACTGGAAAGGTTTTAATTTCAGAACAGATAAATATAGATTGATAGCATGAGATAAGTATGTGAAATGTATATCATTAAATTATCAGTAAAACATTTTGTGAAATGTTGATTTTTCTGGAATAATGTTTTTGTGAATTGATTGTTCCTCAGCAAAACATTTTTAGACTTCAGAGATTCTAAATGCACTGTGCATTTCCCAAACTTTGAGATGGAAAAAATTAGGCCTGTTTTTTGATAAATTTGATTAAATTTTTATCTTTTGATAAAAAATTGATTGTATGTATTATTTCTGGTTTTCTTATCAAATTTGTTAATATCATTCAGAAACATTTCCAAATGATTTTTTCCTACTTATAGAGAGAAGCAAAATTGAAAAAAATGACTTGGATTTTTTTGTTTTATTTTTTGATTTTTGTACTTCAAAACGTGTAATTTCACATAAATTACATGCCATTATTATTAATAATGATAGTTTCATTTTCTATACAGTCTATATCATTTGCATTTTTATTATAAAACAGCAGACTGGTTTGTGTCTCATAAAACAAATCTGGCTTGTATTAGTACAAATATATCCTCATTTAAAGAATTTTAAGGTTTCTTTCTTGCACTGAGTATCTTAAGCTTTATAACAACGTCTGGCTCTTAATTTTAGTAAATGGCATGACACACTATATCCATGGAGAGCTTCTGACAAAAACTTATCAGACAGAATTTCTTCAGTGTGTGGTTTACTCAGATGGCTTCAGTTTCTCTTGAGTAAAATAATATTTTCGTGTTGGTGCTAGAGTACAGAAAAATGTTGTTACTGTGAACATCTTCTGCAGATGATATCCTGTTCCCTTTCTTTGTTGATATTTTTCTTTCTTAAACTTTGTTGCTCAGAATATCTTTAATGCTAGCCAAGGAGTCAGGGATTTGGACCTATTTTCATGGACTTCCAAAGCTTTTTTACCTCAGGTGAGTTAACTGTAAGGAACAATCATATTTTATTCAGGTATTTCAGCATGTATAACAAATTTTCTGTCTTTCAAACCTTTGCTTAAGATTAATAAAACCTTTTTACCACAAGAGAGATCTATGTGAAGTGCTGCAATTAGGTTTTCTCCTCCGTCCTGCCGAAAAGAATGTATTACTAGTTTAAGTGATACTTCTACGGGACTTCAAATTTGCTATATTTAGTTTTATGACTAGCTTTTCCAATGATTATATCTAAAATTACTGTTTTCACAACTTACTAGGTGGCAGTATCCTAGCCTTATGGCTCTTTTATTTTTCTGTCAACTCTTTCACATTGCCTCTATGAATGTTCATCTGAGAATGTGATGGGAATTGAGGGAGAAAAAAGTAATATTGAAATTCACCAATTTAATATGTGGTACCTGGATTTTACATTTCTGTATTGAATAAAAAATGTTTGTTACTATTGCTTGAGAATGATAGGCACAATTCTATGACTTTATGTCTGTTTTTTATACTGTTCAGCACAAAAATTGGATACAGTTTGTTTTATACTTACAGTTTTATTACCTTTTCAATCAAATGTTAATTATTTAAAATTTTTAACAGGTTTTCATAATTGCCTTTCATTGACTAGTTTGCAATTATAATTAGTTTTGCCAAGACTTAACTGCCAGTGTTACCCTGAATGATCAAAGTTAGAATTTTTGTTGTAATTAAGTGCACAAGGAATATTATTAAACACCAATGCAATTGGAGGATTTTGCTAAATCTGTGGATATTTTTTATGTTGCCATGTAATTTTTAAGCATCAGTTGTGAGTAGGATTAAAACTTACCTCTTCCAGCTATGAAATGGCATGATGTATTTACTAAAATTGACCATTCACAAATTGACTTTTAAAATGTTTACAGAAAATCTTGTGAGTGTAATAGCAAGTACTATGTAGAGTTTAGCCCTGTCTTACTCTCAATTTTTATCTTGAGTGCTCTCTGTGTATTCATATAGGCGCACATATATATAAATTCTTATAAATATATATGATGGTATGTAAAATGTGTATTTTATGTTTATTTTCGGTTGCAAATCTAAGCTTTTTGAGTGTTTAAAATTCTCATTTCCATTAAATTGCCAATATGTAACAAAAGAATATTGGTAAATAAAATACAGAAAATGTAAATTAATTGTTCATAGTACATATTTGTGTAAGTAAAAACTGGTTATTCATCACCACAGTGAGATTCACAAAATATTATGTGAAAGTTAATGGTGACTTTAAAATTTTTCCCTGGCCAGTCATGTGTGGAATTAACAAAGTCACAGCTATACATACAGAATTCTTGAATCCACACATTTTTTAAACCTGAGGATTTTATTCTTAATATTTTACTGTGTTGCTGTTTATATGAACATGTATATGTATCTCTTCATATGAGGCTACTGGTAGGGATAGAACTATTTAATAAATTTTTGTCTTGTATACTGTTAGTTTTTACATTTTTATTCTATTTATAACATTATTAAATATCGCTTTTAACCTAATGTTTGCATGTCTGTCTCATTATGGTTATCTATTACTCTATTTAAATATAAAATAAATTATAGAGTTTATATTACTATATTTAAAAATGCAGTTTTAAATCTCTTTTAAAGGAATAATGATGGCAATACAAACACCCAGTGTGGACAGTTTACGTTTAGTAGGGAAAAAGAGAAAATATGGAAAGGTTATTATTTACCTTTATTATGTTGACATAGGAAACAATTTTATCACAGTATTGCAATTTAACCAGAAAATTTAGACTAGGTTCTTTCATTTTAGAAGTGACTGTTTTCAGTAATATAACTTTACAGTATGGTTATTTAAATACATTTTTAATCTCTCCTTTCTACTAAAAGTATAGTCTGTTTTTCTGTTACTAGCATCAACACATCACTGCATAGTAATGGCTTAACAAATTAGCAAGACATTTTTATTTGTACGATATTAGAAAGTAGAAGTTGTTCAAGTCTTGTAAGCATTATTTCATTCATAACTAGCAAATATCAAGATATAGCTATATTTTTAATACATGTTTTTCATCATTGTTACCTCTGCTTATGGATGAGTTTTCAGATTCTTCATACCTGTTTTCTCTATTTATAAATAATTATTTCAACATGGGAATAAATGAATATTTAGACTTTTTTTAACTGATAACAACATACAGTAATGCAGTAATAATGATTGAAAGTTATTCCCTTGTGGTTCACATAGCATAATATTGTTATTTCTCCTGTTAAATTTAAATATTACATTAAAGATGAAAGTGAAATCAAAGATGATTATACTTCTCAAATTGTTGTGGGCAGAAGCCAGAGGTTTGATTGGTTTCCTGTTATATTTTCTTGTCCTCAGCTTTGTTTTAAATATCGTTTATTGTTGAAAACCTGAGATTCTTTCATTAGTGGTATTGACTAATTCTTCAGTTATCTTTAGGTTATGTGAGGTTTTTTTTATGTTGACAGTATTGTTGACTTGGTATAAAAGTTATTAATAGGAAGGCTTTGAAAGTGATAATAGATTGTATTTTGTTTATTTTTTTTTCCTATTCAAATTTTCAGGAATCTAAAACTAATACTGATGACTTTTTCAAAGACATAAACTCCTGCTGCCCACAGGAAGCAACAATGCAAGAACAAGATATGCCATTTTTGCGAGGAGGGCCAGGCATGTACAAGGTAGTGAAGACGGGACCTTCAGGTCACAACATCAGAAGCTGCCCTAACCTTAGAGGTATCCCAATTGGAATGTTAGTTCTGGGAAACAAAGTCAAAGCAGTGGGAGAGGTATGGATTCTTGTAGCTTCATGACTTCTAAGATACTCATTTTTAATGTAATACCACCAAAGCATCTCTTCTAAAGGTTGCCATTTCTACTGCAGGTTTTTACATGTTAATGTATTTTATCTTTACTTGTATTGCAAATACTAACATAATTTTTCTGTGCTTCTGTCTAATAATTTGCGTAATTATCCTTGTAAAAGCAATATATTACCAAATGATTTGTATTGTTTATATAAATGTTTGGTATTTGCATATATTTTTTCATTTTTACAAATGTACTATACCATCATGGATTATCAGCACTTAAAATATTCTATGTGATTGGTTTGGAGATGTGATCATATACAAAAGGTTTCACTTCTTTGTTCCCATTCATAGGTCTCACTGAAGTCCTGAGCAAATAAAATTACTCTTTAGGCTACTGTGGCATTTGCCTCAGCTGATAAGCTTGAAGATGTAGTGTGTCATGCTGTTTCTCAGTAAGGGTCATTTTCAAGTTACACTATGGGTACTCTCAACCTAAATGATAGCACGTAGGCTGTGTTAGGACATTTTAGATGCAGAAAAAAGAAAATGAGCCATATGTTTTTCGGTAACACCTTTAATTATTTAGGGATTATCTTTTTGCTTTCAAAGTTATTATTTTAACCAAATTCATAAATAAGCAGTGTGTTACAGAACTTTTTATTGACTTCTGTCTTACCTCAGGCTGTGGCCTTAATTTCAGAAACTAATTTCATGGTAGAAATGTATTGGAATGATTACACTATTCAGACACGTAAGCTTTTTACTGGTTTTCAGATTGAGTGCCCTGAAAGAATCAAGCCAATCAATCGTGCTTTTTGTTATGTACCAGGTAACCAATTCTGAAGGGACATGGGTGCAACTGGATCAGAACAGCATGGTAGAGTTCTGTGAGAGTGATGAAGGAGAGGCATGGTCCTTAGCTAGAGACAGAGGCGGAAACCAGTACCTCCGACATGAAGATGGCAAGTTGGCTTACATTTGTGATTTATTCCAATTAAGCTTTGAAATACTGAAGTTTAATGCATATTGTATTGCTTTTGTTTTAAAGAGTTTTTTTTGTGTGTAAAAGCAAAACTATAGGTTAAAAAATCTTGCAACGGTTAAAATTGCTTTGTAAAATACATGAATACTTAATGCACATTAAAGAAGAAAATTTGAAACATAAAGGTTCATCTTTATAAAACAGCCTTTTTATTTCATTAATATGAATGTGTAAACCTCTTCCTTCCGTACCAATCTAGGACTGAACATTTTATCCTTTTATGATAAAATGAAAGTTCAGTATTCAAATTACCAATTGCAGTACTTCTCCCAGGCAACTTCATTTCATTGCATTTTGTCTTAGGGAAAGAGCATTGAGTAAATGCATAGAATCTTTAGGGTTTCCGGTTGTTAGATTTTCAACTTTAAATTTCATTTTACGTTTTTCAACATTGATCTCACTTAATAAGATATGTTCCTTTTTGTTCCCCTCTCTTTAATATCTTGGTGGGAAAACATTTGCCATTTTCTGCTTGAAATAAGAATTCTGATACCTTTATAGACTATGATTATGTAATATGGTTTATTATTGTCCTATTTAGGGAAAATATGTTTATGTAATAAATCAAAATAAGTTAAAAGTTAAGTTTTTCATAATTTTCACATTCATAATTTAGAACAGTTAACAAATGAAAATTCCTTTGGGAACTAGATACTTAAATAGCTTTTTTCTCTATTCTAGTACTAATACAAAATATTTTTTCTCATTTATAGGTTATCCATTTTTGTTTTGCAAAATACTGTTGTATAAATTTATTACAAATATAGAGTTCCTGGTCCAGAAATATTAGTATGCATTCAATAATGTATCCCACCACAATAAAAGTAAATTGGCTTCATAAAAGCATATCACATCTCTACATTTCATTGTGTATTTGCTAAATAAAAACAAAGATTTGTCAGGTGCTTTGTCAATGTTAAGATGGACCTGACTGGTACTTAGATTTATCACATCTAGACATGAGCTTATTTTAAAATCTAACCATCATAAAATCTTTTGCAATTTTCTTTCTTTGTTGTATGAATAGGGAATGGCCTATAAGAAACTAATGTTACAGCTGTGGCTTTTATTGTAGAACAAGTTCTTCTGGATCAAAATTCTCAAACTCCTCCTCCAAGCCCTTTCTCAGTGCAAGCTTTTAATAAAGGGGCAAGTTGCAGTGCCCAAGGATTTGATTATGGACTCGGAAATAACAAAGGTAGGTGTTTAAAAGTAAGTCTTTTACTTACCTAACTTCATTATGTTTGTTTCCTTCTCTTTTATGCACTTTTTATTTGTGTTCACCCAGAAATCTTTATTAAATTAAAATTTGTTCCTGGAAAGCTAATACTCAAAATGTTTACAGAGGTGTTCTCTTCATAGTATTTTTTTTTAACCAGTTTTGGCTTACATTTATGAGAGTGCTTGCTTATTTTATTCTGTTTAAAAAACATTCATTTTGAATTCCTATCCTAAAGATTCTATTTCACTAAATCTAGTAAAATGTTATTTTTATCATCCACTTATTAGGATGGTAATGTTAATGAGCAACAAAGAACTTTCTGAAATGATCCATTTAAAATCAGAATATTACTGTTACATAATATTAAGTAATGTTACACATGAGCTTTATAAAATTTATGTGGTTTTGAATTTCTAACCCAATAATCTTAGTTAATTTAAAATTATGTAAAATGATACATTTGGTTTTAGTATCTATATTAAAACCAGAAAGTTGTAAAAAGAAAAAAGCCGTAAGCCTATGAATATAAGATATATACAACTATTTTGACTTTATTAATGGAAGAGACCAGCATCATGAACTATCCAAACAATAGTTAATTTTGGAACAATTTATGCTGGAGGTTCATCAGAAATTGCTTTTTTATGTGAATTCACACACTCTTGTTCTTTCCTGTGTACCTGATCTAGACTCCTCCAAAATCAGCCATATTGTCCACAGGTAACATACAGCTGGGTCATGGGTAAGAGGGAGCAGATAGCCTATGTGGAAATAATTGTACTTTAAATTGTATTTAAATTAATCACGGGACTTGATTCCAAGGGACAAATACAGTGTCATTATTCTTGACTTACAGAAAAAGTGAACAAATAAAATAGTGAACAAAATACAGAATTACATCAATGTATAAGAAATATTCCGTTTAAAATAAAACTTCTTCCTGTTGAATAGCATCATTACTTTCTACAAAGTATTTTTATGAAGGAAACCTAGCCGCAAGATTTTTCTTTTTACTCCCTTGGTTTGGCCTATCCCATAGAATTGGGTATTACCTGCTCACTTACTTTGGGTATCTGATTTCCATTAATTTAAGCTACATCTTCATACTTACATAGTGTAAATGTTTGGTGGTGTTTTCTTTATGTCCCTTTCTCTTTACTGTTGTCAACTCTTAAAATCTCAGCATTTGCTTACCACTATTATATCTCTATATAGTAATGTTTTAAAGCCATGTTTAACACAAGTTGTATGCTTTCAGTCTTTGAAATGTCTGTCATTGTACTGATAGCTATCATAGTAAATCAGACTTTAAAATATAATTTACTAAAATATCATTAAAATAAATATGAATGTTTAAGAGACACAAGCATTGCCGAGAAAATTTGGTTTTATGTAGACATAATAAAGTATTACTTTTTCAACTTGTGATTTTGTGAATATCATTCAAAAATAGCATGCACCATGCTGGGCATAGTGGTGTCTGCCTATAGTCCCAGCTACTTGGGAGGCTGAGGCAGCAGGATCACTTGAGGCCAGGAGCCTAAGGATGTAGTCTGCTATAGTTGTTCCTGGTATAATCACACATTCCAGCCTGGGCAAGAGAACAGGATCCTGTTTCTTTTTAAAAAATGTTAATAATGACCATGCTTTTGTTAACAAGCTTTTCAAATATTTAGATTGAGCAGAGAAGTATTAAGAAACCTAAACTTCATGAAATGTGTCTGACTTTATTATCTGTAGCAGTTTAGCTCTTAATATTGTCCAAGATCAAAGAACTGCTTTTTATAGGTTTTTTTTCCTTAAAACAATATTTTAGAAAATCCTTCATGACTCTAAATTTTTTTCCTGTAATCTACAGCATTTATGTATTATTTTTTTAAAAGATGTATAACTCACGTACACAGTTCTTTCCATGTAAATCTTTCCCTTGTAGGTGCTTCAGTTGAAATTTTTGAATATGAAACTTTATTATATTTAGGAAATATGAGTAGAAAGATACTACTTTCCAGTTTCTGCATGGCCTAGTCTGGATGTAGTTCCCTCCCCCGACCTCCAGCGTCATTTAAACTATTTAATGTATATATTCTCACAAATAAGGAGTTATCATCCATCTAATTATTTTGTTATCTTAAAAAGTTTTTTTTGTAAAATCTTTTGGTACAAGGAAAAATGTTAGAATTCTTATTTTATATACTATTCAAATTAGGTAGCTCATAATCCTTTTCATCTTATAGGATTTATAGATTTTTTAATTATTCATCTAAGCAAAATATTTCATGCTTTCAAAGTAGAACTTCTTTGGCAGTAACAACCTAAAAAAGAAAGTATTAATGTGTAACTATAATTTAAACATATTGCTATGTTAATATACTTTGCCCCTTTAATTCTGCTTTTTAAAGAAAAACTGTTTATTTGCTTATTTTTTGCATGAAATATACTGCTGATGAGGCAGGGTGGTATTAGTCATTGTTGGGAGCTATGGAGAAGGCATCATTTACTTAGAACTTCATTTATATACAGACGATATTGAAGCAATTTATCATAGATTCTTCATAGAGCCTTTGTTCTCCCATAAATAATGAGAGATGTTATACATGAATTTAAATGGATTTGTTTTTGTAGGTGGGCTTTTATGTAAGATTCGATGGGGTGCTTCCATTTAAAAAAAAGGCATGCAAAATTTGGTCCCTAATTTGGAGATAATAGGCACCAATTTTCACTCATTTCTGAATTGGCATGGTCTTATTTAGTGTTTAACTCTATCTGAATGTGATAAAGCACCATTTACTTTGCCATTTTGGATGTTAATGAATAATGAGTTGTAGTTTTGACTGTTTTACCTACTGCAGGTGACCAACTGAGTGCCATATTGAATTCCATTCAATCACGACCCAATCTCCCAGCTCCTTCCATCTTTGATCAAGCTGCAAAACCTCCCTCTTCCCTAGTACACAGCCCATTTGTGTTCGGACAGCCCCTTTCCTTCCAGCAGCCTCAGCTTCAGAGTAAGTCTGTCAGCCTTACCTGCCTCATCAAGCATTTCTGAAGCTTTGTTCTGAGTTGTTTATCAATTACTAATTAGTTATCAACTCACCTGACTGTTTTTTTTTTTAATTAGGATGTTATCCCCTCCCACATTTTTGAAATATTTAAGCTATTCTGAGCTAAGACACTCTGCAGCTAAGACATTTGCTTTAGTCACAGATTTTTAAATTGAGTAGTTATTAAAATATGACTATTACACTTTCCATTTTAATTCCAGTATAAGCAATTACATACTACAAGAAGACATGTTAAGAAAGATATTTTTAATTTAAAGTTGATTTAAAGTTCATGTCCATGACTATGGTAAGCATCACTTAGAGGGACAACTTTCACTGGATTTTTGTTACTTCAAGATGTCCCAAAAGGATAAAGCCATTTCACTGTATCGCTGGGTAGAAGAGAGACGGTACTTGTTTGGACAGGTTTGTTAGCTTTTTCTACATGAATTTGATATCTATGAAATGTATGGCAATTTAGGTTTCCCAGTTTTCTCAAATTGTTGTCTCCTGTCTTTATTTTGTTGTTGTTGTTCCTAATATGTTAAATTGATCATTTGATTGCAGTTCTGCCTTTTAGGATTGCTCTAGTCCTTCATCCATGATAGTAATTCACATTGGTTTGGAAACTCCTTTCAAACCAAATTATATATAATTGGTGTTCTTTATTTCTTATAACCTCCTGAACCTTCCACATAAACTTTTCAAAGCTCTATCCAGTATGACAACAATGTACTCTCCTTGGTGTTCAGTTCTCATGTTGACTATACAATAAACACATTAATTGAATGAGCTAGTTTATGAAAGTCTCAGCTTGTATACCATTGTTCAGATTCAAATGCACAACCCCTTTGCTTTGGTAAAGTACATTCGCCCTTGGGTATAAGTTATTTTTCTGCAAAAATACTTTAATAAGTGTTTTTAGAGTCATGTAAAATAATAATAGCTGGTGTAGTTTTTGTTAAGAAGTAGGATAGTATGTAGCTAGCAAATGATATTATTCATTACTTTATCCACCTTAGGCAAAGGTTATACATGAGTGTAAACTTTTCTGGGTTTGCACTATCCGTTAGGAAAGTTTAATTAATGAAATTACTTAATTTGGAAATATAAGTACTATCAATTTCTAGCTTATCATCTTCATGTATAATATTCATTTGAATATCTGTTAAGAGAATAATTTCAAAGAAACAAAATAGTGTTGTATGTGAGATAATTTTTTCCTTCCACAATAAATATTATTTCAGAAGAATGAAAGAAGTGAGAAGTTAGTTTATTAATTAATTTTGTGGTACATCAAACTTTTTACATTAGATGTACTACCTAGGTTTCAAGAAGTTTTAAAGGTAAGGACAAGGGAAAAAACATAAAGGAAAAACATAAGGATCAGTCAGGTAGAAAATTTATATTAGAAAATTTTAATTCATTCATATTCAAATTCAGTTTTAAAAGAAAAATTACCTATGTCAGAGCAGTAGCAGACGAAATAATAAAAGCATAAGGAGAACCTTTTTGTTCTATCTAAAGAGTCATTGCAAGTCTTTACAAAAGCAAGTGTAATTGCTATTTTTATTTTACCAAATTTAATAAAATATTTCAAAAAATAAACTAATAAAAGTTGATTTGTCTCTTTCAGGGAGTAACAGTTTTCAGGTCACATTGTGTCAATATAATTTTATGCGCACGTGTTATCAGTACCACCACTTTATTTACCACTATCCTGGAACAAATTTGAAATCATGGCTTAGCTATGTTTCAATTAGCAATTTTCAGAATCATTACTTGCCTATAGTCCAATAATGGAAATCACTTAGGTCTTGTTTTAAACTTCTTATTTGCAACATGTCACTAAAGTTTAACTTCCATATTCCAGAAAATGGAAGTCTTAATCTTTAGCATAGCAAAAAGTATGGAATCTGAAAATAGTTTTAACTTTTTAAAATATTTCAGACTTGTATTTTTTACATCATGTTAGGAAAGGTAAATGTGGCAGAGTGCCAACATTTGTTAAGAGTCCCCAAGCATGAAATTCTTCCCTGAACCTCGCTGCCACGTATCCCACTAGCATATCAACCTATACTTGAGAAGACGGCTTATTCATAGTGAACTTCCTATGCCGTTTAGTAAAATGAGAATCATTTTGGTCTTATACTTTTGTGATACTAATAAACCATTATGTAGAAGACCATATTTACTAAATTTTGTTTATACTGATAGTCACCACTATATACTAAGCACTGTCCTTAAGCACTTTAATACATCCACATTCGAGATATTCTTATCTGTGTTTTACAGAGAAGGAAACAGAGGCTTAAAGAGGATAAATGATTTGCCTCAGAAACATACATAGTAAAATGGCAGAGCCAGAACTTGAGGTCAGTTCTGCTGACTACAAAGGCTGTTTTAAATATTCAGTCTTACCTTGGTAAATAAAGCAAAATCTACTCGTATATATATGTATATATTTTATATTTAAACTAGGTCTGGCATCTAGAGTATTAGCTTTTTTCAGATTGATTATTTTTCTTTTTGTAGTTTGATTTTTTTTTTTAATATAGCATTAGTTTGAATGGAAAAAAAAAAAGATTTCCTTAATGTCATAACTGAAGTTCCTGGATAACTAGAAAAATTCTGCAAAGACATACATAAACTGTTCCATGGTTTGACTTCATCTAGCATTTCTGTAAGCATTATTATCTGTAATTCTTCAGGGTTTTTTTCTGAATCGTAGGGTTTTTTTTTACTTATCTTTGGAAATTTAAAAATAATCTGGCACATTAAGTTAATTTGATAACTTTTCTTTAGAATCAGGCAACACTTTATTCCATAAAATAGAATGTTGGGTAATTTTTAAATTAGCAAAATTATTTGATTTTATATACATGGAAATTATTTCAACTGTTATTCTAGTGAAGTAGAATGTTACAGAATTAAAAGTTAACAAATTTCCCTTGACTTATCATGTATGTGTACCGAGACATGAAAAGTGTATATATGGAATTTTTCTTTATTGTTCTATAATTTACTTTTTTATTTTAAAACTAGTTATATAGTTTTTAGAATTGGCAAGCAATTTAGTGATAACATTTTAGTGAACCAAAGTGAAACATGATATATGTGGCTCCTTTCTTTAAGAATATTACATTCTTTATTTTCATTATCCTCATTTCTTTTGAAAGATTAATTTTATGTCCTGTACCTTCTGACAGTGTCTTACACATCATAGGCATTCAAGGAGTGTTTATTGACTATAGGTATTTAAGATTAGCAGTTGATCAGTTTAAGATCTTGTGTTTTCTGTTATGATATTCCAGTGTTTACTCAGAGGACATCTTTAAAGAAGAGAATTTCTTTCTTTCTCTTAGTAATTAAAGCCAACTATACTGTGATGATATGATGTATGACAGTTGTGGATTTATACTGATTGAATTCTAAGCAAGATTCTCCAACTAAAATGTATTGCAAATGACTTCATTTAATGTAGCATTTTATCACTTTCTACCTACTGCTCAAAAGGCAGGATAGTCCAGTTAACTTTTATTTATTTATTTATTTGTGGTAGAAAAATGGCAAATAAAACTGAATACAATTTACTTTTCTCCCAGATACTTTTTAATATTCTTTTTCATTTTTTAATGTTTCATTTTTAATTTCGATGGGTGCATAGTAGACATTTCCCAGCAATTTTAAACATGAAATATACAATATATGTCAAAATCCATCGTACTTTTAAGCACAGTTATGTGATAGCTCTAGGTTACCTTGCAAAAAGAGTTTTTCTATTATACTCATAAATCACATTCTTATGTGGGACAAAAAGGTTGTTAAATGTGACCCCAAAATCCATTTGGATATCTGCATGACTATTTATTTACGTTTGAGAATATGAACACACTAAAGTACTATGTTTACTTAGCTTGTAGAAATCTAGTGGTGCAAAGACTTTCAGCTCAGATTTTGCCTCCAGCTACTTACTACCTCTCTTTAAGTGACCAGATAGGTATGAATTTTTGTCAGCTCTTCATAAAATGGGATCCCCAATAAATGTTATCTTTTGATATTATTATTGCCTTTTGATGCAAATACTTAATATCTCTCATGCTTCAAGGAAACTATAGAAAAAGTCCCTCTCTAAGAGAGAGCAGCTTATTTGAGTTGCAGGAAGAAATTTAGAAAGGGACAAATGAGCTTTCCTAGCTCCTTTTGGGTCTATTTTTGAAACATAATTTGATTTATTGTTTTAAGATTAATAATGTATTTAGACTACATTCAGATGTTAGTGTGAATGCTAGTATTAAAGCCAGGTTTGTTTGTAAAGCTTAGACTGGGTCATTTCTACCCTGGATTATAATCTCAGCACTGTATTTGTCAGTTTGTTGTTTCCTTGCTTTGGAGATACGTGGATGAAGCGCTTGCTCTAGGAAGGAGGACCTGTGGGACTTAATCCCTGTTTTAGGAAATTAGGGTCAGTGTTGGTTCAAATTTTGAAGTTCAATAAAGCTTTTCCTCTTGACCCTATAACATCTGTCACAGCAACCAACATATTTATTTTAGTTTTGAGTCTAACATCTCCAGCGTCCGTACAAAGACGAATCATTTTAGGCATGGGCTTGAATTTATCTTGACTGAGATGAGCCGTCTTCTCAGTGGCATAAAAGCCTTGACCCAGGTATTTTGTTTGCTGCTTCATCAGCGATTTGTTCATCCACCTTTTATTTCATCCTAGGAATTCAAACTGCAAAGAATGTTGATGTTGCTTTCAAGACATTGTGTCCTAGTGTATTTGTTTGCTTTCTCCTGACTTGATCTGACCTTTTATCTCTCCCTCTTCCCCTACTTCTTTATTGGCTACTGCGTTTACTTCACCCTTCATTACCATCTTTCTTTAGATGATCTTGTTCATTCTTCCATTTATTCATCTGCTTTTAAAGTATCTACTCTGCTAGGCTATGGTGATGAGCAAGGTAAAAAAAAAAAAAATGATCACTGATCTTGAAGGCTTCTAGAATATTGTAAGAGATAACCTATTTAAAGAAAAATGATGACATGTTTTAAGTGCCACAGAAGCAGTATTCACAGGATGCAATGGAAGTGTAGGAGAGAAAGCTTCTGGCTCAGCTAGGAGAAGTAAGAGAAACATTCAAAAAAGAAGCAGCTTCTACTCAGAGTGTTGAAGGACCTGTAAGAATTTATCAGACAAGGAGGAATGGGGATGAGGAAGGCGGTTAATGGAGCATTCCAACTATAAGGATAGCATGAGCTACACTACAGAGATCCACCAAAACAAAAGTATTTAAGTCCACTTACATGCCAGTCAGTGTACTAAGTACTGGTCATGCAGAGGGCCAGTTTGGAATAATGAAACTCCAAAGCCTAATTAGAATAGGCTCAGGAGAAAAGGGAGAAAGAGAAATTGGAGACAATGAGTATAGAGAAATATGTCAAGATTTGCTGTAAAGAGAAGATACCAGGAGAGAGGATAAGAGATCTGAAGTGTTTTTTTTTCTGTTTTGTTAATAGAAAAAAAAAAAAAGTATATCAAGGTGGTTTTCTAAAGAGAATAATTCAGTAGAAATATTAATGTTGCAGGAGGGTGAGGAGAATTACTGGCACAATATTCTTGTACAGAAGAGTGTATGGACACCAGGCACAGTGGCTCACACCTATATTCTCTGCATTTGGGGAGGCCAAAGAAGGAGGATGACTTGAGGCCAGGAGTTTGAGACCAGCGAAGACAACATAGCAAGTCCTTGTTTCTGTAAAAATAAAAAATAAATAAAAAAAAAAAATAGCCAAGCATGGTGATGCACACCTGTAATCATAGCTATTTGGGAGGCTGAGACAGGCAAATCACTTGAGCCCAGGAGTTCGAGGCTGCAGTGAGCCATAATTGCATGCCACTGTACTCTAGCCTGAGCAACAGA
Organism: Cebus imitator; assembly: GCF_001604975.1. Lineage (NCBI taxonomy): Eukaryota > Metazoa > Chordata > Mammalia > Primates > Cebidae > Cebus > Cebus imitator. Next base: position 2,042,605 of record NW_016107567.1, read on the forward strand.
GTGAGACCTTGTCTCTAAAATATATATATATATATATATGTGTATATATATATATATATGTGTGTGTGTGTGTGTGTATATATATATGTGTGTGTGTGTATATATATGTGTGTGTATATATATGTGTGTGTGTGTGTATATATACATATATATATATATATATAATATATGTATATATATATGATAAAGAAGAGGGGATGCAGTCCAGTGCAAAGTGGAAAGGTTGGCTAAGTAGGATCACAAGTAGTTATCCATAAATTCAAGCAAGAAAGAAGAATGTATATTATTGGGAGCTCTTTTTTCTAAGTAAAATAGGAAGAGCTATCAGCTGAGAGTTACCATGGAGAATCTGCATTGATAGTTTGAGGAAAGAGAAGATAGGAGATAGTAAAAGCTAACATATGTCAAATATTTATTACATGCCAGGCATCATTCATGCAAATAAACTTTGATTCCTGTCCAAGAACATAGTTCATTTGAGAAACTTCATGCATGTGCAGCTTTAAGTGACGTAATGACAGTGTCTCAGCCTAGAGAAGATGGAGCTGGATCATGAAGGGTCTTGTAAGCCATACTAGTTTAGACTTTCTGTGTAGTGAATAAATGGAGGGAGCACATGGAGGAAATAGTTCTGCAAAATTTTAAATAAAAAGTGATATGATTGGTTTTCCATTTGTGACAGATAACTGAAAATTTTATGAAAAAGGTCTTGGAGAAAGGAGAATGTTGGAGGCAGGGAATTCAGAGAAGAGCTGAGTAGGGTTTAAGCTTAGATTAATTGCAGGGAGAATGTAGAAGAAATATTTAGACAATAAAAGGCTTAAGACCAGCATGGACAACAAAGCAAGACCCGGTCTCTACTTAAAAAAAAAAAAAATTAACCCCAGGAGTTCAAAGCTGCATTGAGCTAGAATCCAGCCTGGGTGAACAATGCAAGACCCTAACTGGGCACGGTGGCTCACACCTATAATCTCAGCACTTTGGGAAGCCTAGGTGGCAGATCATGAGTCCAGGAGATTGAGACCCTCCTGGCTAACATGGTGACAAGCCTGTCTTTACTGAAAATACAAAAAAAAAAAAAAATTAGTTGGGCATGGTGGCACATGCCTGTAGTCCGAGCTACTCGGGAGGCTGAGGCAGGAGAATTGCTTGAACCTGGGAGGTGGAGGTTGCAGTGGCTTGAACCTGGGAAGTGGAGGATGCGCTGAGCCAGATCGTGCCACTGCACTCCAGCCTGAGCGACATAGCAAAACTCCGTCTCAAATTTTAAAAAAAAAGGAAGTGACATACTGATTAAAGTGAAGAGCCAGTCTCAAATGACACCCACTTTTATGCCCTGTTTTGAAAGATCATATCTTACCTAGTACCAAGAATGAAGAACAAAAACAGATTTTAAGAAAAAATGAGTTCAGTTGGGTAACTTAGCTCCAGTTGGCTGTAATATTACCTGAAACTGAGAAACATATTTAGCATTCTCATAATTAAGGATGACATTATTGACTAAGAAGTTGAAAATATAAAATTATTCATATATTACATACATTTTTATTAAAAATGTATTAAAGCATTCTCATGATTTTGCACTTAATTTAGAAAGGATTAGGTTTGCCCTTTGTTATTCTCTCAAATTTCTGCACTGTTTTCCTTAAGTATATCTCATTACTTAAGCTGAACAAAACAAAGTGTTCATTTTTTATAACCAGACTTCTCATCCTTATTATTAGATTTTCTTTCCTTCTTTGGTTTATTTAAGAAATCTGCCTCATCAGCAGCCATTATGTCTTTTGATAGCATAATTAATTTCAAGTATTAAAGGGGCCTAAGAAGTTATCCAGCTCTCATTTTGAGATGAGAGAACTTGCTGCCTTGCCCAGAGTCATAGCTGGCAAATCTAGGACTTGAACGTGAGAGTCTGCTAACACATTCTAGTGGTTTTTTCCCTACTACATCTCAGTTATCTTACATAGACTGAAAGAAGTGAGAAAGACAAGAGGTCATTTAATTCACCCTTGTTATTTTATACTTTAAATCCCTCAACAACATCCCTGATAAACTTTTGTCAGTTGGGTAATTAACAATATGTCGAGGCTGTTCTGATTTTTTGTATTTCTCAGTATTTGTTAGAGCAGGGATCTCTAGCCTCCAGGCCGCAGACCAATACTGGTCCATGACCCGTTAGGAACTGAGCTGCACAGCAGGAGGAGAGTATTACTGCCTGAGCTCTGCTTCCAGACAGATGAGCAGCAGCATTAGATTCTCATAGGAGCACAAACCCTAGTATGAACTGTGCATGCAAGGGATCTAGATTGCAAGCTCCTCGCGCAAATCTAGTGCCTGATGATCTGAGGTGGAAGTTTCATCCTGAAACTATGCCCCCCAAACTCCCACTGTTTGTGGAAAAATTGTCTTCCAAGAAACCCTGGTGCCAAAAAGTTTGGAGACCATTGTGTTAGAGAACTAAGGAAACCCTCCACCTGCCACATAAGAATAAAGGAAAGAATGGAACAGTTCCTCTGTTTTCGTAGTTAACACATAATCCCATTTTGAGGCAATGAGTTGTTGGCACCTGCTTTTTCCTTCTTTCTCCAAATAGTACTTTAAAAGTATCTTATCCTAAAAGCACTTCTGTTTTTGGTTTAGGGTTTTAGCTGTCTTTGTGCCAAGTAAGCATTGTGTCTTTCTCAGGATGTCCCTTCTGGAGGCAGGAAAGGGTTATGGTTAATGCTAATCACTTGCTATCAAAATATCTGATTTCCCTGATGTATAATTAATATTTTTTCCCTTGCAACTAATAAGCAATTTGTGAAAAGTAAGATTTTTACTTTTAAAAGCATATCCAGTCTTCTTGTGTCTCAAGTTAATGTTTGGGAAGCAGTATCTGCCTCTTCTTGTATGTTGAAGTTATTCTTTCTAATGCTTAAGATGCATACCCATCAAATTATGCTCAGAATTTTTGTCTCAGTTATCGCAAACCCTGAGATGACATGCTTTTCCAAAGTGTTATTTTTCTTAACCATATTTACTAGAGATTTAGAATATATTCAGTAATATGCTATGAGTATGTTTTCTTCAAGTTCAATTATGTGTAGGTGTCATTTAGAGAAACAGTGTATTTTGGGGGGGGTTATTCACTTTATGTATCCCATCTTCCTTTCCACATTCAGATCATGTGGATTAATGTTATCATCTAGTAAAAAGCTTGTTTCTAGTTTATCTTTAAGTTTAAAATGTTGTTCTTTCATTCTTTTAGTATAATTCTTATAGTATACTAACATTTATGTAAATAAATTTTATGTAAATACTAACATTTTATGTAAATAAGTCTTTAATTCTTTTAGTATATTAATGTTTATGTTAAACTTAGTTTCTGTTCCATGTCCTAAGCTCCTTTACCATTCACATAATTCCATATTTCTTCTGATAAGTTTACTACAAAGAATAATATTGGATGTATTGATTATGCAGTACTACATCTAAAGCTGTCAGTCAAGAACAGATGCCATAGCTAAGAGCATATACTAATCACCACTGCCACTTTATTTTATGTTTATATTGATTTTTTAAATTTCATTTTATTTATTTATTTATTTGAGACAGAATTTCACTCTGGTGCCCAGGCTAGAGGGCAGTGTCACGATTTTGACTCACTGCAACCTCCACTTCCCAGGCTCAAGTGATCCTCCCACCTCAGCCTCCCCAGTAGGCAGGACTAGAGGCAACTGTCTTCACACCTACCTAATTTTTGCATTTTTTGTAGAGACGAGGTTTCACCATGTTGCCCAAGCTCATCTTAAACTCCTGGGCTCAAACAATTTGATCACCTTGGCATACCAAAGTGCTGGGATTACAACCTTGAGCCACTGTGCCTACCCCTGCCACCTTCTAAAAAATCCTGTGAAGCACTGATAGAAGTGGGAATAATAATTACACTTAATTATGCTTATTTTTAACCTGCATATTGTTTGATTAATCACATCTTTTGGCCAAGTTGAAGGCATAATTTATATATTGTCTCTACAAGGACCAATAAACTAGTTTTTAAATATGTTTTAAATAAATAATTTAAAAATTAATTTCCCAAATAGTCTCAGCCCTAAAGTTAGACCTAACTATTTACTGCTTCTTATAGTAGCCTATTGCTGTCAAAAATATCTGAAGTTCTATTCAGGGGGAAATAGAAATGCACAATTACTGGGATTTAAATCGAGTGAGGAAAGTCAGCAACATCATTCCCATCGTTCTACCATAAATGTGGCAAAATCTTAACTGTTTGTGACAGATCTATAGAATTAGGTTTTCCTATATTAAAAAAAAATAAACACATAAATGTTGGTATGTATAACATGAACAGAATACAGTGCTATTTGAACATTGTCATAAGACTTATTTATAAAACTTCCTCAAGCTCTTCCCAAGATCTTATTAAGATTACATCTCAACTAAGGCGGGAGGAGGATGAGGATTGAAAAACTGCTTGCGTCTAGGGTGGCAGGAGGATGAGGATTGAATGCTTGATTACCTAGGTAACAAAATTATCTTTACAGCAAACCCCGATGACACACAGTTTACCCGTGTAACAAACCTACACGTTACCCCCGAACCTAAAATAAAAGTTGGAAGGAAAAAAATTGGAACGCAAAAAAGGGAACTGAAGGAGAAAAAAAGATTGCATCTTGTCGCTTTACTAAGACTATAAAATTTATGACTATTACACTTCCTCCTCAAGATTGAGAACAAAACAACATGAGAAGCACAATTACATGCCAAAGATTATTTTTGCCTATTGTTGTTTGTAGCCTCTCAGTGGAATGTCTTTGAAAAAATTTTTTATCAATATTATCTCACCTGCTATGAGTATTGGTGACAGTGATATATGCATTGTGATTAAACACCTAGCCTCCTGAATATAATGTATTTCCATTACATTGTCCTTCCAAATAACCTCTTTATAATTCTTTTAACATTGGCTGCCAATAATTTAACAAATTGTTGTTGAATGTCACAGCTTGATTATAGAACATAGTAAGAAATCAACAAATTGAACACCAAACTGAATTTAATGCTAAAACGTACCCTTTTTTAAAATATTGTATTACTGATTTTAACTTGTGAAATGTAACATTTCCAATCATTGCTTAATTGTTGACTCAACACTCAAAGATGTTATATGCTACTTTTAAAATCCCAAAACCTCCAGCTTTGTATACTGCCATCAGGTGATGACAGGTGCCTTGATTCTTCTCGTTTATGGTTCCAGTGATAAGGTCAGGGCCCTGATACAGCAAAACCATGATTTGTCTTTGTTAAACTGAAATGAGAATATTTTCCTTATTAGAAAAGTTTACACTGCTTTATTATTGTTACCAGTACTTAGAGAAGACTTAAAAAAAGTATAATTTACAATGAACTCGAAGTTTTTATGTCTAGGAAATGATATGACTCAGCAAATTGGATATTTGGGATCCAAAACAAAGAAAACAAAATGACCCATTAAGAACTGCGGTGGCTCATGCATGTAATCCCAGTACTTTGGGAGGCTGAGGCAGGTGGATTGCCTGAGGTCAGGAGTTTGAGACCAGCCTAGCCAACATAGTGAAACCCCATCTCTAGTAAAAACACAAAAAATTAACTGGGTGTGGTGGCTGGTGCCTGTAATCCCAGCTACTAGGGAGACTGAGGCAGGAGAATCACTAGAACCCAGGAGGCGGAGGTTGCAGTTAGCTGAGATCATGCTATTGCACCCCGGTGTGGGCAACAAGAGTGAAACTCTGTCTCCAAAAACAGAATCATGTTGTTTATAAGGGCATACTATAGTGAACAAACAACATTAACTTCAAATGAGCACTGGAGAAAAAAATCCTGATTCTTTAAAATTATTTTTAATATTATTTTCTTTAACTTAATGATACCCAAAAAAATAATCAAAATTTTGTGAAGATGAGTATAATAATCGGTTGTCTTATCTGTATTAATAGGATTTTTAATAGCATGATTACTTCTATCAGATGATTTTTAAAACATCAACTTTTTTTCTTTGTGTGTAGATATCAATGGTATCTTTTATAGATTGCTTCCCTTTTTTAAATTAAAAAGTATAAATCTCTATAAAAATTAACTATAACTTTATGAAAGTATGTTTAAACTTGAGCAGATTTTGTAAACATTTAACGTGTGGAACATGTGTTGTTTCTAGCAACAGCTTAATTTCTTTGGTCACTTAACCTTTTTTAGACTTTCATTTTTGAAAATATTTTTTTCACTCTGAATTATACCTAGGAATCCAGTCTCTAGCCTTTGTAATATATTGAAAAGACTTGAAGCCCATTTTGCTCTCAAACTTTTTTCCAGAAGTTTGTCCTTAAACTTCTAACATCTTATCTTACAGGTTTTCTTGTAGTTTTTCACATTTCTGTTTATAAGTGCTTCCAATTAAGATGATATTCTTTTAATTTCCTATACCTGTGTCTTCTTGCCATATGGGGTCTCCACAGATTTTTTAGCAGCCAGGCCAGGAGATTGTATTCCTTCCTATGTTGGCAGTTTGAATTCCCTTTGAATTAATTCTTCCATGCAGAGGCTGCCACCATTCTACTTTGTGTTTTGAAGAATTGTATCACCCTCCTAACTGATACTTTTAGCAGTAGCTGCAAACGCTTTATTATATGAGGCTTAAATAGCATAAGAATTCCTTTTGCAGCACCTGACATATTTTGAGGTTTATAGATTTGTTCAAAATGAAGGATGTGCAAAAATATTAAAAATTGAACTTTTTAAAACTTAGATTAAGATGTTTTTATGTCATGTATGTTGCTATCTACTCCTATTCTCTCTTGAACTCACTGCATTCGAGCTTTAGTCCTTATCCTCAGAAGCTGCTATAGTCAGTCTGTGATTTTTGTTGCCAAATTCAGTTGTCAGTATAGTGATGTCATTTTACTTAATCGGTCAGCAGTATTTGACAGAGTTGGTCTCTCTTTCTTCCTGGAAATATATTCATTTACCTGCCAGAAATTTCCTGCCTTACTGACTGCTCACTTCTAGTATCCTTTCTATATCCTCATCTATTTCATCATCTAGAAACGTCCCAGGGCTTTGGCCTCTTCTAGGCATCACTCCCTAAATGGTCTTATGCAGTCATAGAGAATGACACATCTGTGGCATATGACTCCCAAGTTTATCAGCTCCTGATATGATGTATACTTATTTGTTCATTCCCTTTCTCCTAAATATAAACTCTGTGAGAGCAGGGACTTTGTTTCTGTTCATCATTGTGTCTGCAATGCCTAGAACAATATCTGACACACAATACATACTCAATACTTTACATTGAATGACTTCTTAATTTATGAGTCATTCATCTTGACCATAATAATGAATCAGTCAAAAACAGTACTTCTATTATTTTAATAAAAGTGTGTTGTGTCTAGTTTATTTCACTGATACTAAGACAACTATCTGCTTATTACCTGAATTTATTCAGCTCAACTGATTAATTTTGTTTTAATTGTTATGAGTTAAAATTTTTAAATACAGTAAGTTTTTTGAGATTCAGATAGAGTTGTTTTTTAGCTTACTGCTTTTAAAAGACTACACTTTAAAGCTTCTATTAATTCTTTGAAAAAAGCTAAATTAAGTACTTCATTTCCTGCATAGTAAGTTATTGATGTTCCTGACATTTTTTCAGTGATTTGTGCATTTTCTTTGCTTTGTTTGTGTTGTAAGACATTGTGTAAATGAAATTTGATATCAGAAGTAGGATCTACAAAACAAATACTAAATACTGGGGTTGGTACTAACTTTTTCACTGAAGATGGACCCAGAAAAGTAGCCAAACACAATGTCACCTTGGGTTCATTCTGAGATACCTACTGGAAAATTATAGTAAGGGGTTCATTCAGGAAACCAGGAGACAATAAGTTAAGCTGTAAGTAATAAAATTAACATTTCTTTATTTCGCTATTAAATATATATATATAAATCTTTATTTAAATGAGCACCAAATTAAAGAAAACCAAGCTAAAGAAATGTAAGTCTAAAATGAAATGCTCAATTTTGATTTATCAGAGATATGAGCTTTACTAAGTTTTAAGTTAACAAATTTGGACATTAACACATATTAATCTAAATTAATTGATTTGATCTTTGTTTCGGTTTTAGAGAAATGTACTTGTTGAAAAATTTAGCAGAATATAAACTATTTAAAATAACAGTTTATACTTGCATACCATTTGAAATGCTTTGTTTTTGCTTGTGTTCTCTGCTAAATTTTTTTTCTGTTGAATCTGTGCTGCTTCTTTGCCAATGTTTTCCACTGTAGAATCTCCATCTCGCAACCTTGCTTCTCGTGAGCGCATTTACAAAAATTATGGTGTAGCTGGGCCTGCCTCTGCTCTCTCATCTCTGTCTCACAAACTGAAGGGTGGGTATACATGCTCATGGATGGGCCATTCTAAATGCACATAAGGGAGTTTCATTAAAGACGTTTCCATTCATCTCAGTCATTTTCATGCCATTCCATTTTTTTAAATTAAAGCTTACCATTTTATTTAAATTTGTACGTGTTTGGGTAATTTATGATGTTCCTATTCAGTATTATGATATAGATTATCTTACTTGCTATACATGTTTATTACATCTCTAGGTTAAACAGTATTACTCATTTAATTTTAAAAGGTTACGAGATCTTTAAAAAAATCGTAGGTATATACAAAGAAAGAATTACCTAATGGGGGAATTTTAAAAATCATTTTTATCAAAAAAAAAAAAGATGGTGTATGTACAAGGCATAAAATAGATTTTTTAGTCTTAAACTTAGGTAATATGAAAATCATTTTGCTATTTTAGTCCTTTATGAGAAGCACTGATAATGAACTTGAAGTTTTTAAGTTTAAATTAGTTATTAGGACTGGTGTGTCTATTTATATCTATATGTAAACCTACCTGTCCTGTGTGGCATGAATTTTTCTAATATTATTTTCTTAGTGACTAAGTTTTAATATTTTAAACTTAGAAATATTTAAACTATTGACTGTGGACAAATTTTCAGACAATTTAAAAATATGTTTTTGGTCTTTTAAAACACTACAGTTGACTACTTAAATATTTTGTCTTAAACTATTATTTAAACTTTTAAAATGTTGTATTTAAAGAAAAATTTATCAAAAAGAAGCTGTACAGCAGTGGCTAACATATTGTATAAGTTTTTCCACTTATTACTGATTTTCTTTTTTTCTTAGAAATAGATAAAACAGCTATATGTTTCTCATTTATGCAATTGACACTATAAATGTATAAATAGGAAACATAAAAATATAGTGAATAGTATTGTACAACCTGTGCTATATAGTGTATTGGATATAGTACTGTGTATAATAGCATATAGTATCATGTAACCTGATATATGCTATATATCATGCCATGTGATATATACATAGAGTATTATGATATAATATGATCCTGATAATTTATGATTTTTGCATGAAAAAATATGTGAGTCGTTAGTGAATGAATACATTTAACATGTTTAATAACATTTCATTTGTTTGGCCTAAGTTTCTATCTTGTCATTATTTCTTTAGGATTCTTTTGAAGTTAGATAAATGTTTACCTATTATCACTTAAATGTAAAAAATACAGTCATTAAATAACTTAGGAGATGAATGTGAAAGTATTATGTATTGTCTGAAGATTTTTTAGCAAACTGTTTATTGATATTTTAAACACACACCATAACAATTTTTAGTAATATTTAATAACATACTGCAAAACATTTGAAACACAAATGAAGAAGATGAACATAAATTAGTTATCACATGAGTTTACTCCACTTTTAACAAGCATAGTCTTTTTTTAATATATAGAATATATTTTGGAAAAATTAATTTTTCAAAAAGATTTGTCATTTGAAAAATATATCTGGGAAAGAAATATTTCTGCCATTATTTATGTGCTTAAACTTCAACAGATATTTAACTGTCACCACTTACAGATCTTAAGAAAATAATCACCACCATTAGAGCTATAATAAGGTATACAAATGCCTGTTTCTTCTAACACTGTGTAATAAACTTCTTTGCTCACATATGACAAGTGATGTTCCTGATATTTGGCAGATTCCATTTTTCAGGCAACCACAGCAGCTGTTTCCATGATTAGTGAATGCCTACCATCATGAACGCATGCCTTCCTAGAATACAGGCAGCATCAGCATGTATCCACCTTTCTTGCATGCACCTGTTGCGCAGGTCAGCCACTAGGACACATCTGACATAGGGAATAGGTAATCTTTGTCATGAATCCTTCCCATTATGTTAGAAATCCTACACAAGTTGTCCTTTTTTTATTAATCAGAGAGAAAACCTCTTTCAGTTCACAGATGGATTTTTTTGGAGAGAGAGATATAAAAGACTTACTACCTGTTTGTCTAGATTCCCATTATATATGGTTCAGTTTCTGAAATAAATGTGATGATAAAGGTGATAAACATGTGTCCAGCTGTCAGATTAATAACAAAAAACAAATACTCCAAATATCACATACTCAAAATTAATGGCTCTGACTACTGATGTTTAATCTACCAAATATAATTTGTTTATCAAATTTGCCATATACTATTATTACTAGGTCAGTAAGATGAGGTGGGCAGCAACTTTTTAAACTACTTTTAAACTGAGAGTACTTATTCATAGATCACATCTGTTTATCTGTGCTATCTGAAGATAGCATTGATATTTAGAATTCTGTATTGGGATATTTTTTCAACCCTTTTTTTTTTTTTTTTTAATTTAGTGCTCTCTGTTAATACTATATTTATTTTAAAAAGCACATAGATGATAAAGGAGGTTCATGATTGAGTAATGAAGTTTTGCAAGAAACTAAAAAGCATCGTGTTTTAGTTACTTTTATTCATACAAAGGACAAGAATAAGTATCCTAAATATTGACATGTTGCAATTAAGCATTTAGTTTATCAGTGTTCCCTAAATAAGGTACTTGCCATACACTATTATTTCACCATGGAATTACTCAACTTGCAAGCATCTAACCCTTACACATCAATAACTACTGTGACCTCTGTCCTGTGGCCTTGGGAGCCTTAATTGTAAAAAGTGGACTCTTGGAGAATCTGAATACTTGGGAGTAGCAGAAGAAAAAAAATTGAGAAAATTGGAATGATTACTCATTCAACAAATATTTATTGAATACCTAGTGTATTCCAGAACTCCTTCTTAGTATTACATCAGTGAAGAGTAACAGACAAAAATTTGCCCTTGACAAAGATGGGGGCATATTCTCCAGCACTACTGTCCTGAGCCATAGAGCACTAGAGCGTGACCATACACAATTTACACATGCACGCAAGCATAAAAACATTTTGCTACGTCACCTGAATTTGTTTACATCCTTTTCTCTTAAATAATAAAATAAAAACCTGCAGTTATAACCAGGTAACAAATCCATCTTAATTTCCTAGGAACCCTCTTTTAAAAAATATAAATACTTTCAGATGGGTTTATGGATTTTCAGTTTTTTCTACCACTTGAAACCCTGCAGTCAGATTGCTTTTCTCCTAACAACTAACTAGTATCACTTGCACTAAGAGTAGAAGTTTTTATTTTAAGGAGGAAAGGCAATGTTAAAGTTGGTACTATTTACTTGGGGCACGGACAGCCCGACTCTAAATGCCTCAAAGAAAGGCATAAAATAGAACGAAGGAAAGATACTGAATGAAAGACAGGGTGCTAAAAACAGTTAATGTCCATGCAGCAATATCTAATTCACCTTACAAAAGGGAGGTGGTTCTTCCTTTCATCCTGTTTTTCTGTCATCCTCCTGATCTCCTGACTCCTTGTTTTGAGGGTCCACAGTTCAGACTTGTACACTCATTCTGAGGATCCACTGTTTCTCTGGTTTCCAAAGGGACACAAGCTCTGAGTTCTAAGCAGCTAAGCTTCCTGAACTTTTGGAGTATAACCTGTTTATAAATAATTAAATAACTGCTCTAGGGCATTTATATGCTCATTATAAACTAATCTGATCATAAAACAGAGTGCCTCTTAAGCAGCTCTTGATTAGCCTAATTATATTTATGCATACACTTGAAAATTGTAATTATGTCTATGCATAAATTCAGTTCTTTAATTCAGCAAAACCTATACCATTGCCCTAAGGATGCAAGGTATCACTCTGCTGGAAATGTAGCTCTACTTCACATTTAAAATACAAGTTTTAATATTAAATAATTTCCTATTCAAAAAAATTATTTTCTATCTCTTTCTGGTCCTTCACTGAATTGAAATTCTCCTGAGTTATTCCACTAGGGCAGAGGTTGGGATATCACTGATAGTTCACACCGGATTTGTTCAGTCTGTTTTGCATCCATGAAAATAGTTTTTGGTGATAATGGTTGTATAATGATGTGTGGAAATTTTGTGAGAAATATTTCCCCTTCTTTATTCTTCAAGTATTTTAATATGTATGACAAACAATATAAATTTTGTAGCTATGTTTTTGATTTCAGTGTTTAGTGGCTATCACTAAGTTATAATTTTATTAATAAGTTTCACTATAAAATGGACCATGCAGGTGATCGAGGAAACATCTCAACATCTTCTAGACCAGCCTCTACATCAGGAAAATCAGAACTGTCCTCTAAACACAGCAGATCACTTAAACCTGATGGACGTATGAGCCGGACTACTGCTGATCAGAAGAAGCCAAGGGGCACAGAAGGTTTATCTGCTAGTGAATCCCTCATCTTAAAATCTGATGCTGCAAAGTTGAGGTCAGATTCCCATAGTAGGTCACTGTCCCCCAACCATAACACCTTGCAGACATTGAAATCTGATGGGAGGATGTCTTCTAGCTCCAGAGCTGAATCCCCAGGACCAGGTTCTCGATTGTCATCTCCTAAGCCAAAGACTCTCCCAGCCAATAGGCCTAGCCCATCGGGTGCTAGTTCTCCACGCTCCTCCTCACCACATGATAAAAATCTACCTCAAAAAAGCACTGTTCCTGTTAAGACAAAACTTGATCCTCCTCGGGAACGTTCCAAATCAGACTCTTATACACTTGATCCAGATACCCTCCGCAAGAAGAAAATGCCCCTCACAGAACCTTTGAGGGGACGGTCAACGTCACCAAAACCAAAATCAGTACCAAAGGATTCTAAAGATTCCCCTGGATCTGAAAACAGAGCTCCCTCTCCCCATGTGGTACAGGAAAACCTCCACAGTGAGGTGGTCGAAGTCTGCACCTCAAGTACATTAAAAACAAATAGTCTAACAGACAGCACCTGCGATGACAGCAGTGAATTTAAGAGTGTGGATGAAGGTTCAAATAAAGTTCATTTTAGCATTGGAAAAGCACCTCTGAAAGATGAACAGGAAATGAGAGCATCCCCCAAAATAAGTCGAAAATGTGGGAATAGACACACCAGGCCCAAAAAAGAAAAATCAAGTTTTCTTTTCAAAGGAGAGGGATCCAAGCCTTTAGAACCAGCGAAGCAAGCTATGTCTCCTTCTGTGGCCGAATGTGCCAGAGCCGTGTTCGCTTCGTTCCTCTGGCATGAAGGCATAGTACATGATGCAATGGCTTGTTCTTCTTTCCTGAAGTTCCATCCTGAACTTTCCAAAGAGCATGCTCCTATAAGGAGTAGTTTAAATAGCCAACAGCCTGCAGAGGAAAAAGAAACCAAGTTAAAAAATAGACACTCATTAGAAATATCATCTGCACTGAATATGTTTAATATTGCACCCCATGGACCAGATATATCTAAGATGGGTAGTATCAACAAAAACAAGGTGTTGTCCATGCTTAAGGAACCACCTCTACATGAAAAATGTGAGGATGGGAAAACTGAGAGTACTTTTGAAATGTCCATGCATCACACAATGAAGTCTAAATCTCCTCTTCCCTTAACTTTGCAACATTTAGTGGCTTTTTGGGAAGACATCTCTTTGGCTACTATCAAAGCTGCTTCCCAGAATATGATTTTTCCAAGTCCTGGTTCCTGTGCAGTTCTTAAAAAGAAAGAGTGTGAGAAAGAGAATAAGAAGGCCAAAAAGGAAAAAAAGAAAAAAGAAAAGGCAGAAGTTAGGCCCAGGGGTAATTTGTTTGGAGAGATGGCCCAGCTGGCAGTAGGAGGACCAGAGAAAGATACCATCTGTGAACTGTGTGGGGAGTCACATCCGTACCCGGTGACCTATCACATGAGACAAGCTCACCCAGGTAAATGATACTGTCAAATGTACATAAAAGTACTTTTTTCTTTAATGAACTGGATCACTTCATTTGAGCTGTTCTGTGAATGATGTCAAAGAATAGAAAATTTATAGTATCTTAGAATGTCATTTTTAAAGTACATTATCCATACAGGGTTTTGTGAAAAACAGATAAAGAAATTCTAATAGTATGATGGCCAGGTCATTTAGTGCTATTTCACTTTCCTGTAGCACGTTTCAAAAAATTTTATGTGTTAACACAAAGGGTGCCGTTAAGGTGTCTGTCTCATACATGCCCATACCTACAGGCCATCTCCTTTGATTTTAGTATTTTCCTGTTCAGAATTGCAGACTAAATTAGATTATATTGATTTTTGTAGGCTTTTCCTATGGAAGTAACATTGTTTTATAAGAAGACTGCATTTTCAGTAAATATAAGGATTTCTGTAACATTGACTAATAGTCCAAATTCACCTAGTACAAATTTGGTTAATTTTTTTCTTTGTCTACATACTATACCTCAAATGTTTTATGAATATATGATTTCTGAAAATATATCATTGTTATAGAACTGTTATACTTGTTTTGTCTCATTTTATTGACATAATTAAGTATATCTAAATGTACCTGTATCCTATCTTTTTTTTTTTATCATTCTGAATAGAAACTAAGTATCTCTAATATTTTGGTCATGATTTAATCAATTGCTTTTGATCAGGTAACCTATTTTTCTGATATAGTTAGTAGCCTGAAAATCAGGTATCTACTTGAGTATTTTACTTTCTTTGAGAAGGTCAATCTGTCATTAATGTACGAGTAGTAAGGATCAAACTATTAAGGCCACTTCAAGTGTTAAATATTTATTTTTGTTATTGTTTCAAGGTTGTGGCCGGTATGCTGGTGGACAAGGTTACAATAGCATTGGGCATTTTTGTGGAGGATGGGCTGGTAACTGTGGTGATGGTGGCATAGGAGGAAGCACGTGGTATCTGGTATGTGATCGTTGTAGAGAAAAATACCTCCGTGAAAAACAGGCTGCTGCAAGGGAGAAGGTATTTGATTCCATTCGGAGCTATACTTTTAATGATATGGATACATTTTATAAAAATCCCTTTTTATGATCTTATTATTACATCAGATAATTCCACATAGTTGATATTAAAGATCAGCTTTTACAGTGGAAATCATATGCAAATTTAATATTTGTACTAAGTCAGCTCTTCTTAAGTTTAAAAAATAGCTATATATTGGAATAACACTAGATAATTAACCTCTGCTACATACGCCTTATTGACAAATATTTGTTGTGTAACTCTTCATTATTGTCTGTTATTCTCTACATATACATATCGTTCCTTTTCACGTTCCTTTTCTCTTTCTCTTTTTTTGACTCCTTTATTTTCCTATTTCATATCTATTCTCTCTTTTCCTTATTCACTGTAGTGGCACACCTAACTAAAAAATTTTGCTGAATTACACACTAAGATGATTTACTTTTTTAAAATGAATTATTTTTAGATTTAACTAGTTAGATATTAAATTTTTCTGAAGAAAGTAAGGAAGTATAGTTTGTGTTTGATACAAAATAGTCTCAGTCAGCCCAGGATGAATATGAAGTGAATGTTGTCTTTTATAATCTTATTATTTTAAAATAGTTTTACAAGTGTTTAATAATTTTTAATGGGAAACTCAAAATACTTAGCTTAGGAAACCAAGGATTTTAATGTAAGTCAGGAAAGATCACTTTGATTTTTTTTCTTTGCCAGGTCAAACAATCTAGGAGGAAACCAATGCAAGTCAAGACCCCGCGTGCCTTGCCCACCATGGAAGCTCACCAAGTGATTAAAGCCAATGCACTCTTCCTGCTGTCCCTGAGCAGTGCAGCAGAACCAAGCATTCTGTGTTACCATCCTGCAAAGCCATTCCAATCTCAGTTGCCCAGCGTGAAAGAAGGCATTTCTGAGGATCTGCCTGTGAAAATGCCTTGTCTCTACCTGCAGACATTAGCTAGGTAATAAAATTTTGGTTTTTTTTTTTAATCACCTTTGGATTAACAGTGATTGTTTACTGATATCTGGGGTATTTCAGTATTTGACCTACACTTCATTAGATATTGTACTATAAAGAAACTTCCAGGCATTTGTTTTTTGAGTTGCCTTGACTAAATATGACTTTATGATAAAATGCTTCATCAATTTGCAGTTATTAATAAAAAATATGTCTTAGAAAATAAGACTGTAGCTATCTTTTACTCTTTGGGAAATGCTGAAGTAGAAAGAAAGTGATGTTTCCTGTAGCAGTCTTTTATTTTGTAAATTATTTATTCTGTTACCATTTAAATGAGTACCAACTGAGTACCTACTAGCATTGTGCTAATGAATGAATGAGTATAACAAAAAAAGGTCCTGAATGAATGAATATAACAAAATCCTGGCTTCTATGTATTCATATTCTGATGTCAAGTCAGGCATGTCAGTGAAACATTTGAAATGCCGTGTGAGGAGTGCTACAATAGAAGCATGTATGGAGGGTGTTAGGATTTTGAGAGGATATGTTCACAGGATCCTTAACTCTGTGGTGTCTTGGGGTGCGTCCTGTGACATCCTCCAGATCTGTTTTCTTAAACCCCTTCTCCTTACAGTCCTTTAGCATCTCTGCTCTTCCCTGCCATTGTCCCATTTCCTCCTTGAGAGTTGGTCAATTTCTGAAACATTGGTGGGGTGCCCTTCCAGGTCTGTTGGGCAACAAATTCTAAGCCCTGTAAGGTCAGCAAAAGGTTAATTGGTTTCTGTTTCAATCTAACAACAATTTTTTTGCATGTGCAGTATATTAACGTCCAGAAGTAAAGATAGAGGGTAGCTACCCTTCTCTAAGTAAGTTCACGTAAGCCGGGGAGCGTACCCAGCTCCCCAGGACGGGAGGTTCCTGGCCTCTCTAACCCCAAAGAATGGAGAAACGGGGCCCAGAGGCTTGGTGACTTTACCTTTTAAATAAATATCGTGGACCCAAAGAGTTTTGTTGAAAAGTGATTTATTAGACAGAGAGAGAAAGAAGACAGCTCCCACGCTGTCATGGGAGGGGACCCCAGAGAGAGAAATCCGTATAGGTAAGGAGCAGCTGAAGTTTTAACTCTTGAGTTACTCCCTCCCCATTCATGTTCTTGTACAATGAGAGAAGTTCTTTCCAACTTCCTCTGGAGTAATTGATCTTTGACATCAGATTGGCTACTTGGTCCACAACTCTTTGAGTTAAGAGTCCCCTCCTCCTGGAGCTTTTGGCGGGATTTTGGGACAAAAGAGCCCCTCCTGGCTTTCCCTACCTGGCCCAGGCGCCCGAAAATCAGACAACTTTATATTTGAAACCCCTCTTGTCCCTGGATGGAGGTGTGGAGGATGCGCTCAAAGGAAATACCAGCATTTGAAACCACGCCCTCGTGGACCTGAGAAGAGAAGTCCCTCATTCGCACAGAAGTAAAGACATTCTCAGAAAAATGTAGATAAAGTTTTAATGAAATGACCCAGCAGCTAAGACTTAGAGAGGAAAGTTGAGATTCCTGACTCCAAAGGAAGGAAGGTTAAGGGTCATGGTTTCTCAGCATCCCGGGCAGGGTTTATCATACAGAGGAAGATGTGTGTATGTTGGGCATTGATCTGGCAGCCATATAGTTTCAGAAAGTTGGTTCCTTTCCCTTTACCCTTCCTTCAGTTGATCAGAATTTTATGTTTTCCTTATTATTTGCAGTATGTAAATATTGTTACTCTTACACCAAATAGTATCTGATGATGACATTTTGTATTATATAACTTTTTGTTTTCCATGGAGTCAAACTGTGTTACTTTTTAAATGTGTTAGTTTTTTTCCATGTCTAGGTCAATCTTCCCATGATGTACAAAAGCTCTGTCAAATGTTCCCAATAAATAACTTCTCTCTTAAAAAAAAAAAAAAAAAAAAAAAGAAAAGGAAAGGGAGAAAGAAAAGTATGATGTAGGATGCTGTTAGAGCATAAAAGAGGGAGAGTATCTGAATCTTCCCAAGGAAATCAGGAAAGCCTTCCCAGAGGGTCTGACCCTTTTTAGTAGAATCTTAAAAGATAAATAGAAATCTATCAGGCAGGTGCTAGGAAGAAAGCAACTCTTGGAAGAATAACCCACATGAGCAAAGACACAAATCTCATTACACATTTGAGGAATCATGGGGTTGTTAAAGCACTGGCTACTGAAGGAAATATGTGAAAGGCCTTTCAAAGTGGTTAACCCAAGTAATGTTGGGCCCTGTAGCCCAGATTAAGATTGCATTTTATCCCGTGAGCAGAGGAAACAGAGGAAGGATTTTAAACAGAGAAATAAATGAACTGGTTTGCAATTAAAAGATCACTGTGAATATGGAAGCTAATGTGGAGACTAGATAAAAGTGTATTACTGGAGATAAAGAGAAACCTGTTAATATCCTATTTTCGAATATTAGACTTGAATGGTACAGCCTATACTTTCACACATTATGCACTGACACTCCAAAACAGCCTTTCATATACCAAAATCAGATTTTTTTCATCAGCTGACAAATGAAGATATCTACGTATTGCCTGCTGACATGGCTTGCCAGCCAACAGTTCTATTTTGGAAAGTATCCTCTTTGTGTAGCAGAGTTGTGTGGTTTTTAAAATTTTATGCTTGCTGTTGCAGTAAAATGAATAAGCAACAAAAATGAAAATATGAGACTAAGTACACATGAGACTGAGGTGGAAATCATCAGGTATGCCAAATACAACAGATCTTTAGTGTGAGTCACACCACTCTGTGGACTTAGGTTAGCAACTATTTGTTCTTTTTGAAAAGGAAAGAATCAAACTGTAAAACATGTGAAAAGTGCTAACTTAGCATAATTATAGATTTTTTTTTTAGCTCTCTGGGGAATGGGCACCCACTCCACCCTGAACCACAGACTTCATATATATAACATTTTTCAAATATGATCTTATATGTGTTCCTACCCAAAAAGTAACTGCCTATATTTCAGTGATCTGTGCAAGAAATAATAAGCATGAACCAAGGCAGCAGTGATAGGGAATGAGAAGAGAGAATGACTGTGAGAGGAAACCTAATATTATGGGCTTGAATGATGGCGATGGTTGAGGGCTAAGCCTACGACAGCATTGGAAATATTTTATCTTAAGCACCTGGATAGTTGGTGGGATCATTCACCAAAACACTGGAAGATGGAAAAGTTCTCAGAAGGAAAATTAGTTCAATTTTGAATTTGAAACGTTTGTGGTACCTGGATATCAATGAATAAAATTATTGGACTTTTATTTTCACCTACCTACATCTACGATTATTTTAATACTTTGCCTTTAATTATGATTTACATGTGCTGCTTTTCCTGTCATGAAGGAGATTAAAAATGGAGAGAATCTTTATGGCCATCATACTTTTAAGTTATTGGGTTTGATTTAATACAGGCATCATCATGAAAATTTTGTGGGCTATCAAGATGACAACCTATTCCAGGATGAAATGAGATATCTACGTTCAACATCTGTACCTGCCCCGTATATATCAGTAACTCCTGATGCAAGTCCTAACGTATTTGAGGAGCCAGAGAGCAATATGAAGTCTATGCCACCAAGGTATTTTAGTTCTCTCCTGTCTGTTGAATAGCTAGTGTTTGGTGGAAGAAAGACTTTGAACTAGAAAAGAGGCCTGTAGAAGTTCTTTAATACATCCATGAGTCAGCTCTGCTAACTGTTGGAGCAGTAAGGAAAAGCATACGTGTTCATGACTAAGGTAAGGTCCTTAAGGGGAAAGGCAGACTAGTTGGAGAGAAGAGATCAGCTTAATGAAGGAATTAAAGATTACATTATATGATACAACTTAATGCTCTAGTAAATCAGAGTAGGGAAGGGTTACTTTGAGTTTTCATGGGAGCAGTGGCACCGAAAATAAATCTTAAACTTCTTGGATTATTGTTTCCAGTAGAAATTGGAAATCTTATAGATAATTCTATTCTCTGCAACTGTGTACTGAATTAGAGCAAGTCTGAGGTTCCAGGGAGCGCTAATACAGAAATGAGATGACACCCAACTAGGTAGAATAATCCCTGGTATAGAATATTAAATAAATCTCCATTCATCTCTGGGAGGTGAATAAAACCTGTCAAATATGATAAGAAAGGAAATCTAGGGAAATCTGCTCCTACTTTATCAGAACAAACAACAGAATGAAACAGAGCTGCCCACTTTAAGTATTAGCAAAATAAAAATAAATAGTATGTAATGCAAACGTCAGAGAAAAAACCCAATATGAAAGAAAACTCACCTTAAGGAAAAGAAGAAAATTCCCTAAGTACTCTGTAGTACTGCAAATTTGATAATGGTATACATTTAATCAAATGAAAATTCAAATGTAAGACACATAAAAAGCTAACAGGACAGAGTGAAGACCAAATCAACACCATCATAAAACTAATAATTAGAAATGTTTAGAACAACAAATTGAATTATTTACATAAATTTGAGATATATGTCAGGTTTGAGATCATCACAATGGGCAAAAAAAAAAAAAAAGGACAGAGATTATAACAATGAGAGCAAAGATGACAGATATGAGAAACAGGGCAATAAGAATAACTACTGTCTTTGAAGCAGAAAAACCAACAAACACAATTAAAACCTTGCTTAAGCTATACTGTTTTTTTAAATCCTTAAAATAAAAAAGTACTGAATTTCCAGATTTGAAGGAAATTTTTATAGGTATAAGAAATACCTTGAGTTAGCAAAACTCCAAGAAATAAGAAAGACATTTCCATGTACCTGAGCAGAGATAAACAAGTCATCTTGCAAAAGCAGTTAGGTTGTGAATTTAAGCTTCTGTGTAGCAACTCTGAGTTAAAGAAAAAATGAAACAGTGTCTCCAGAGCTCCAAAAGAAAGAAAACATTACCTTGGAAGTTTTACCCAATGTCAGACACACTCAAATATAAAAGCTCTTGAAAACATGATTTTCTTGAAAAGCACAGCTCTACCACAAAATCCATGATTAATTGTGTTAGTCAAATGAATCAAATGACTAGTGAAAAGCATAGTTTTAAAGACTATGCAGTATATAGTGAAAATATAATGGAACCAAAGCCTATAAGTACAATGTTTACAAAATCCTAAAGAAAAGAAACTATGACCTAAGGATTTTATATTCAGTTAGGTTGAAACATTCTGAAACATACAATAATCCAGGAAATATGGCATTTTTGAGTTATTGAAAAAGCATCTTGACAAACTCAAGTTATTTAAAAAGGTGATGAGGACCAGGCACATTACCTCATACCTATAAATCCCAGTTCTTTGGGAGGCTGAGGCGAGAGGATTACTTGAGGCAAGGAGTTTGAGATCAGCCTGAGAAACATAGCAAGAACCTGTCTCTACCAAAAAAAAAAAAATTCAAAAATTAGCCAGGTGTGGTGACACATAACTGCAGGCCTACCTACTCTGGAGGCTGAAGCAAGAGGATGGCTTCAGCCTAGGGTTTTGAGGTTACAGTGAGCTATGGTTGTGCCACTGCACTCTAGCCTCGGTGACAGAGCAAGACCCCATCTGTTTAAAAAAAAAAAAAAGTTGATGAATAAATGAATTTATTAAATCTGTGGTTCTCAACTTGGGATGATATTTGCCTCCCTTTTGACATCTGGCAATGTTTGGAAATACCTTTGTTTGTCACAGCTGGGCTAGTTGAGTGGACATCCTAGTGAGTAGAGGCCAGGGATGTTGCTAACCGTCGTACAGGAGGCAAGAAAGCCTCCGCAGCAATGGCCCAGGGTAGCCATTGAATTACAGATGTCATCTTTTGCTTTCTTCTTTGGATTTTCTTGTGTTGCTTCAATTCTTTCACAGGCATTATTATTTTTGTAAGAACAGTCACTTTTTAAATTTGTGTAATGATTTTTTTTAAGTTAGTAGAAAAATTCCTCTGAAAGCAAGTATCTATGCTTTATAGTAACACCATCTATAAAGTGAATTAAATTAATGTTTCCCTGTATTCTAGTCATTCTGGAACCAAACAACTTATACTAACATCCAGGGACATTTACTGTCAATCAGTTATGTACAGTATTTATAGTGTATTCAAACAAGAATATACATAAGCTTAGAGAAGTGGCAAATAAAGAAAACACCCAGGCAGTTAGCCACCTATTAGAAAATAGACGACTTAACCAAGATACACAGGATTTCTGACATAATTTGAACAATGGAAAATACTCCAGAACCCAAGGTGAGCAAAAATATTCCAATTTGAATTGAGGTGACAGAAAAAGGAGCTTATGAAAAGAACAGTTTCTAAATTTGTTTTAGAGAAATGAGAAGGGATTTCTCTATTTCTCAATAAAGGAAATTATATAGCGCTCAATAACTTTTTACATGTTTTTATGTTGTTTTAATAAATGGAAAAGCTGTTAGTTTACTTAAGCCTGAATAAAACCATTAAGTTCTTTTATAGAGTGTAAGTATAATACAATACTTGTGCCAAAAATCAGTTTATTACTTCTCATTATACCTTGATGCAGCCATTCTCTGCGGGCTTTGGGCAGCATTTCCCAGGAGTGAGAAACCTGACAGAACACTGAAGTACCAAAAGAAAACTTTGGAACCAAATATTACTTTCTATTTTATTAGGTTTTCATGTGTACATATCCTTTTTCTTTCTATTTGGTACGCTTATGATCATGTCTGCCTGTTTTTCCTGAATATTATGACACATGAACTCCACTCCAATGCTTTTGATTTTAAAAGGATCTTAGAAGCCTTTTCTTCTTTTTCATTTAAAATGCAAAGTAGATTCAAGAAAACCACAAGCTTTAAGATACAATGCTGAAATCAGTCAAAATGTTACTGCATTTGAAAAGATCAAATTATGATTTAAAGAGAGATTGTCAATTTGGCTTTGATTTTGTTTCTTCACATGAAATATTGATTCACATATTTGCCTACATTATTAAAGTATAGTTACATTTCATTCAGTTCTTCTGAGTTTGTGTCTGTTGTCTTGTTCCATCTACAGTTTAGAAACCAGTCCCATAACTGATACTGATCTTGCAAAGAGAACTGTCTTCCAAAGATCATACTCAGTTGTCGCTTCTGAATATGATAAACAACACTCCATTTTACCTGCACGAGTTAAAGCCATTCCTAGAAGAAGAGTTAACAGTGGAGACACTGGTAAGTATGAGGACAACAAAGAATACTGAGTGATCTATTACAGATAAAAAAGAAAATGGTTTTATCTGCAGATAAGTTTTAAATTTTAATTTTTGAAGGAAAAGGCATAGGGTAATTTCTAATGTGTGACTGACATTCCTTCTGTGTGACACAGCTATGAATGTACATCTCTAAATTTTGCATCTCAGTTGAAGGGAAATCTGGAGATCATTCAGTGATTGTTCAAGAATAAATTGACCTTTACCATCTTACTTGTTAGGTATCTAAGCCAAATGTTACAGCCATTATCCCTTCCACTAAACTTTTGTGGACCAGGAGTTCTAATGATGTACACATTCACAGTTATCTCTCCACCCCAATAGAAGCTTATAACTCTTGTAGCTGTCATCATTCTAAGTAGATAATAAAACTTTGGGGATATGAATAGCCCTTAATCAGTTTAAAAAAAAAGAAAAAAGAAAAAGGAGAAAGAGAGAGAGTTACATGATCTGATCTGGACCGGTTGGTTTCAGCAGCCCGAAATTGGGGCTGAGGATTCTACCTCAAGTATAATTAAAGAAACCCAAGAAAAACAGGATAATACAGTGATAAATTATCAGATAGATCACTTGCTAAAAGGGAGCTTTGGCCTAAAAATGATAGTCAGATGATTAAGTATCTTATTGCAGACATCTAAGAAAAACGCTACTGAAAATTGCCCAGCAATTTGTAGGTTCATTCAATAAATATTTTTTACTTCCTATTGAGACATGTTTCTTACAAAGCCATCTTTTATAAAGTGATACACATAAGATATAGATTTCATTTAAAGAGAATATACATCACTTAGCTTTTAGAGTATTTTAGAAATGTAAACTTTAGATTTAACTCTGAATTCAAAACCCACCTGTACAACTTAATGGCTGTATGATTTTCAGAGGATAGCATACTTAATCTTTCTGAGCCTTGGTTTCTTCCTCAGTAGAAGTTGAAATTGTTATGATTTATGTCATGTGCAAAACACAAAAAGCAACAACAAAGGCTCTAAAGTGAATGTGCTAGGTATTATTAAATATATATTTACTGCATATTAAATTAATAATTTTCTTTTTCTTTAATAGAAGTTGGTTCTTCCCTATTGAGACATCCGTCTCCTGAGCTTTCTCGGCTAATCTCAGCCCACAGCTCTCTTTCTAAAGGAGAACGAAATTTCCAGTGGCCAGTTTTAGCTTTTGTTATACAACATCATGATCTAGAAGGTCTTGAAATAGCAATGAAACAGGCCCTAAGGAAATCTGCTTGTCGAGTTTTTGCTATGGAGGTATGAGTATATTAATGAAATTACTGATTCATTCATTTAATGATACCACTTTTTTACCAACAGAAATTGTGTGAAATTAAAAAACTTTAGCCAATTAAAAGCTTTAAGTGTTCATATAAAATTAGACTCTAAAGTTTATGAATATAAACAAATTTAGAATTTCATGTTTAAGCACTCTAAAGAAATTTATTTCTGTATTGCTTTACTATTTGAATTTTGAGGCTATCTTTTTTTAAAAGCTTTTTACACTCAGAATCACATTTTATTAGAATGAAATGACAGAGTAATTCTAAATTGACTAGTAATAATTTCTCTGGGCCTTCAGTCTCTGGAAATAGTAGAATTACTGTATATCAGAGGCCTATATATAGTAAATCATTATTTTTATCGAGTATGATAAATAACCTACCATAAGTAAATGTTTGTTTGCGTAGAGCTTGAGATACGCTTTGTGTTCATCCAGATGCAAGTTGGAAAAAATGTGCTTGAATAAATTAATATTAAAAAGAATTTTTGAAGTAAAAAGTGGTTTGAAAAGGTATTTTGGTGATATATTTTATAAATTATTTTCTCCATTTTTTAAAAAATTAAAACACCAAAGTATTAACTGTTTCAAGTTCTGTGTGTTTTCAGTGAAATAAAGGTCAGATTTTTAAGGAGCCAAGCATAGTAGCCCATGCTTATAATCCTAGCACTTTGGCAGGCCAAGGAGGGAGGATCACTTGAAACCAAGAGTTTGAGAACAGCCTGGGTAACATCATGAGACCTCATTTCTGCCAAAAAAAGTTTTAAAATCAGCCATGCTTGGTGGTATGTGCCCGTAGACCCAGCTACTTGGGAGGCTGAGGTGGGAGGATCACTGCGCCTGAATGATTGAGGCTGCAGTGAGCAATGATTACACCATTGTACTCCAACCTGGGGGACAGAGCAAGACACTGTCTCTTAAAAAGAAAAAATAAAAAGTAAAACTCTAAGGTATTACTTTTTTAATTTAAGAAAAGAAATTTTCGAGTATCTTTCTTTGAACTTTATCCATGGAGGTACTTTGTTTCTGAGTACTTTTTAAATTAATGTATTTTATTTTTATGTTGAACTCATTTAACTGTTACTTATTCAGGCTTTCAACTGGCTTCTGTGTAATGTCATCCAAACCACTTCTCTCCATGATATTCTGTGGCATTTTGTGGCATCATTGACTCCTGCACCAGTGGAACCAGAGGAAGAAGAAGATGAAGAAAACAAAACAAACAAAGAAAATTCAGAACAGGTAAATGAGATTTTTAATTTGTTTTGATTGTATATTTTTTATAGAAACTGGCACTATGTCTTCATATACTCTAATACTTTTCATGAAATCATTCGCAGATCTAACTAGAAAGCAAAAAGAATATTTTAGTGCTATGGGTAAAGTATTAACAATACTTAGGGAAAGTTTTGTCTCTAGCAAAAATGTTGACAGTTACATCTGATTTCTCATTAAATGCCATTCATAAAGCAATCAACTGGAAGATATATACTATTGCCATATAATATATGATAACAGCATTATTACCTAGAGATTCAATCTCATTTTCAACATTATTATAAAATTGGGTGGTAAAAATGATACTCTTTAGGAACATGCAATTCAAAAATGCTTGTTTAGCTTGAAGAGACGTGGATTTATAAAAAGCAGCCCTATATAATGGACAGAGCATTGAACTAAGGCACTAGGAGCCTGAGTTCAGCCTCATTTCTACCCTGTTGTAGTTGTATGACTTGTAGGCCTCAGTTTCCATGTCTGTAAAATGAAAGAATAATCTAGGTGGCATTTATCGTATTTCCAAGCACTCTGAAATTATGTGAATGGCATTTTAGGATAATTTCCAAGGATATCAAGCAGCATTATCATAGTCAAATTCTTAAAACTCACAAGGAAACAAGATACCATGAGCAAGAACTACCAAAAGCAATAGGCAGCAGAAATAGACCCTCAACAGTTTCAGTGGTTGTGATTATCTATGTAAATGTAGAATAATGTGTTTAACATGCTTAAAGAAATCAGTGAGAAACTTTATGAGAAGAAATTGTAAGAAGAAATATAAAGAATGACAGATTTGGTAAAGAACTAAAGAAAACATGTAAAAATTAATATAAGTATATTTTTTAAAAAACAATCAGTTTTGAGATTTTATAGCATGTCAGTGAAGAAATTGGTTAAATATAAGAGACCTGCAGAAATTATCCAGAATTCAGCACAGAAAACAAGCAAATAAAAAAATACAAGTTACTAAGAATAATGAAGGGTAAAAGGATGTATAACACTTACCTAATTGGAGTCCCAGAAGGAGAAGATAGAATGGAAGAGAGACACTATTTAAGAGTTAATACTTGAGAATTTCCCAGAATTGATTACAGATAACAACCCATTGAGTCAAGAGGCCCAGCAAACCCCAACCAGAATAAATAGAAATCATGGTGAGCAAATTATAGTGAATGAGCTGAACACCAAGAACAAAGAAAGAGATCTTTTAAGCAGCCACAGGAAAAAATGCTACCTTTCAAAAGTGAGAATAATAGCTTAATTTTCAGTAGCAACATTACAAGTTAAAAGACTGAATTTGTTTAAAAGGCTGTCAGTTGGTTTTTTTCAATGTACTGAAAGAAAATACCTGTCAATTCAATTGAAGGGTCTTTGAAGAACAAGACCAAAGACATTTCCAGAATAAAAACTGAGAAATGGCTATGGAATGTCAATGAAGAGAAAAGAAAGTGTAAATATGAGGACATATCTTTAAAAATATTGACTATGTAAAAAGTAATGATATGTCATGGTGATCTACAAAATGATAAAAGATCAATTCTATGTATGTATCTACCTAATACTATAGTTTTAAAAATATTAAGAAACAATTGACAGACTACAAGGAAAAATAGGACAGTCTGCAGTTAGAATGTGAGATTGTCATACATCTGCAACAGCAATCTGTTCCTGCATAACCACCCCAAACTCACTGGACTAAAACAGTTGTTTTTTGCTCACAGTCTCTGGGTTGGCAATTGCAGCAAGGCTCCACTAAGGGGAATGGCCCTTTTCTGTTTCAGTTACATAGTGTGCTTCAAGTGGTACTCCCTGAGCTCTTTTATCCTCCAGGATGCTGGCCTGGGTTTGTTCAGATGCCAGCAGCACCCAAGAAAAAGAGCACAGAAGCTGCAAAGCCAAAATGGCTAAGACTAAACACCTACGTCGTGCTTCTGCCACCTTCTGTTAGCCAGTGTAATTCAAAGACTGAGAAATAAACTCTAAAAACTCTACCTGTTGATGGGAAGAGCGGCAGAGAATTTGTAGCTGTTTTGTGCATAGTACCATAACACTCTTCTTAGTGCTGGATAGGTCAGACAAACAAAAAGAATCAGAACGTACACAGATTTGAATGACTGACAGTCTTGATATAATAGAATATACAAAACATTGCATGTAGTTGTTCACATTCTTTTCAGATACACCCAAATGTCTATGAAAATTGACTATTTACTAGGTATGTAAGACAAGTTTCAACAAACTTTAAATAATTGGTTTTCTTCCTACCATGTCCTCAGTCTTTATTGCTAGTATACAAGAATTAGATAACAAAACAAGAAAAATATTTATATGGGAATTAAGAAATAATTTCAAATGAGTTGCATCAAAGAACTATAATAGAAAATATTTTAAATGGAATGGCAGTAATAGTACACCTCAAAACTTGTTGTTTGGCAGAGTTCTAGTTATGGTTATGATGAAACAGCCAGTGTCAGGATTAGTTCTCATAGTAAACAACAAAAAGCTGAGCAAAATATTTTAAACAATTGTTCATAGGCTATGAGCAGTGACCAGTACAGAGCTACAATCCTTGAGAGAAGGAAAGTACATGAGGTAAGCCCCAAAATCAGAGAATGTCAGTTGTGTTGGGCAGAGATCAGTGTAGGACTGTAACTTTGGCATGCGAGAAGCAGGGCACCAGTGGTGCAGAGCTGCAGAAAGAAGCCTAAAATTTTTACATAAAAATATCCCTGGCGTTCCAGCCACTATTAGACTGGGCATGCAATTTCTCTGGGAGACCTAGCTGTAGAAATGAGTTGTAAGCTAAGAACAGAACAGATTCTTAGCTTTAGAGCTGGGTTCTGAAGTTCTAGGACAACCAGAGGTGGGGTGAGTATGATGACTACTCCTGGCATGAATACTCCACGTTCCCAGAAAGGCCATACCTGAGGAATGTAGACCATGCCTTAGGAGTAAGGACAGTGCCTAAAATCAAGGGCAAAACTGAAATAACCCCAGTCTAACAGTGTCAAATGCCAAGTCTTGATGGAATGTACATGGCCTGCTATCTCCCTGTAAGAACAAAACTACATTCTTTAGAAGACAAAATAAACCAGAATTTCGATATCAGTAATCAATCGATGTACAAAGAGGGAGGCAAAAAGCAACCATCTTTTACTTAGCTCAGTGACATAGTAAAAAGTTTGATGGGCTTACATTGGTAGCAAGATGGAAGAACACACATTCTTTGCTGTGGAGTAGCAGCTTCTTAGAGAATGGTCTGGTAAGATCTATCAAAATTCACATTAAAAATAATTCTGCAATTCCACTTCTATGAATTTCTCCTTATCATAGATGTATGTGTGAAAAGAAAAATATACAAGTTGATTCATTGCAGATGTTATATAAAAACAAAAGATTGGAAACAACCAAAATGGCTGTTCTGAAGTGGACTGATGAAATAAACTATGGTGTTTTCATTCATCAGAATACTATGTAGTAGGATAACATACGTTACATACCTATCTAATAAGTAATAATCTCAAAGATAATTTGTTTAATAAAAAAGAATACAGATCAGTTTGTTTAGAGTGCTGTCATTGTGTAAAGGAACAATATTTATAGACAGTCCAAGAAACTGGTCATAGAAATGGCCAGTGGGAGAGCACCTACGTAGCAGGGCTGTAGAGACAAGGAGAGTTTTTATGGTTTCTTTTTTATAGTGCTTGAGTATTTTATTAGGATGTATGTTACCTACTCAAAATAATAAACATTAAATGAAAAAGCAGAGGTGAAATTTGGATCATGGTAGGTAGGCTGTAATAGTAGTAACTTTTGTTATTAAACAGATCAAGTCCTAGATACTATGTGCAAATTATCAGAAGTAACTAAAAACAGTCACTGCTTACTAAGGGTGTTTTATGATCCATTATTATATAACCATGACATCATATTTTTCTTTCTAAAAGTAAGTGCTTTAGTAGAAATATTTATTTGAATCACAAAGGTAGGAAGAAATTAGTTTCAATTAGGTGGAGTGAGTCAAGGTACTCTAAGCACGTACCACAGGATAGATTTTGACTGCAGTATACACAGTATTCTCCAAACAGAAGAAACACCATACCATGACTGATGTCTTCTGGAAAGGTAAATCATCTGATTGAAAATGTGTTTAATGG
>NW_016107567.1:2072859-2075854 GCF_001604975.1 Cebus imitator
CAGAGTCTCGTTCTGTTGCCAGGCACCAGGCTGGAGTGCAGTGGCGCAATCTCGGCTCACTGCAACCTCTACCCCCTGGGTTCAAGCAATTCTCCTGCCTCAGCCTCCCAAGTAGCAGGCATGCGCCACCACGCCCGGCTAATTTTTGTGTTTTTAGTAGACACGGGGTTTCACCATGTTGGTCAGGATGGTCTGGATCCCTTGACCTTGTGATCCTCCCACCTCGGCCTCCCAGAGTGCTGGGATTACAGGCGTGAGCCACCGCACCTGGCCAGAAAGGCATATTTTTTAAGTTGCTTGAATGAACCTTGAAATTTCATGTCAAGATATAAACAAGACTTTTTAAAAAAAACATTGAATGGTAATTTTTTTCCCCAAAATCCCCAGAAAAGAAAGTCCAACGCCTATTAAAACAAGAAAAGACCTGGTAGTTTATAAGCCAGTTCTAGCCCTCAGACATTTTTGACCTGCACAGTTGTTTTGTTTTGTTTTGTTTTTAAGGCTGTATTTTTAAATGGAGATATTTTACTTCTGCCACCACAATTAGCTGATAAATTTGCTTTGAATTTCCACCTTAGAAGGATACATGAATATATGAATACCCTATCATAGATACAGAGATCTGGCCGACGCGGGGCTGGAATTCCCATGTGGGAACACTTGGCTTGAGCAGGCAAGCGCTGTCCTGTTCAAGCGGCTGCACGTTGGCCTGTGCTCTCCTGCCTGTGCACTACTCCCCTCCCCTCCTGCTCCACCCCCTGCTGGTGCCTGCTTAGCTGTGCCATGCTTGCAACATACCTACCTAGTGCTCTCTGAGGGTCCAGCTTTATCAGTTGATTTTGATCAATTTCTTGATGTTATGAAATCTCCTTTCTTTGGGAATATGGATTACTCTGTTAGTTTCCTGTTCTAAAATTTATTTCATAGATAATATTTTTAATGGAGCCATCTGAGGGTTTGAATGAAAAATGAAATTCAATCCCTGCTTCTTTTTCCTAGCTGTGGTCCATCGGCCCAAAAAGGAGCTTTTTATTCTAATTCACAGGAAAAATGCTGTATGTGTTAGTGGCCACCCCAACTTCTAAACATATGGGTTTTTTTATACATAAACATACACACAAAACATACCCACTTATATGTATGTGTACATATACATATACATACATGTATATGCAGACTACACATACACATGCATATACATATGATTCACCCTCCAGGTAGATTTGTGAGCACACTAGAATTGATGATTCATTTGCATGCCAATTTTATTTGTGACTAAACTTACAGCTTTTTCCCTAAAATAATACAAACACAATTAATTGAAATTATCATATGTTCTGAGTACAATTTGGTTTTGTTGTTTATATTTCTGTTACACAACTATTTTTAAAGTATACATAATAGTCTTTTGTGAAGGAGATTCCTTCCAGCACATACACTAATAAACTTGTTTCGATTTCTGCCTTAGGAGAAAGACACAAGAGTGTGTGAACATCCACTGTCTGACATAGTGATTGCCGGGGAAGCTGCCCATCCTTTACCGCACACCTTTCACCGCTTGCTTCAGACCATCTCAGACCTTATGATGTCTCTCCCCAGCGGCAGCTCATTACAGCAAATGGCCCTGAGGTAAATTTGTATCCTCGTGTCCTAGGCACATTGGACAACAGAGTTTATGGAATATTCAAAGTATGAAATGCTCCAAAAAACTCTTTACATAGTAAGAGAGAAAGAATCCCTACATTATATAGATGGTGCCTCCCTCCTTAGAGTCATAATTTTTAGAATGGTCCTTCCTCTTAGTTAATGGTTGTTTGCCCTTCTGTTAAACATGACTCATGTACTTCTTAGTGCTCTAAATTATCTCTGTAACAATCTCCCTCACTTTCCCCTCTTGCCTATTTCAAATCACCTAACTATTCCAAGAAGAGAATGGGAAAATGAAATCTCAAATGCAAATACCAAAATAGAGTTTTGACTTGAAAAGAATCTTAGGAAAAACAGCCTGGTTATATGCAGACTAAAATCACCTTTAGAAGCATCACAGATGCTCAGCAGATTCCAATTTCAGTTTGAAATGTGTTCAGAATTTCACATTGCCTTTACACTGTGAACCTTGTTACTAGATTCACGCACTGGACTCACACTTATAAATAAATTCTCCTAATTTCTAATACAAGAAATAAGTTGATGGAATGATTGGGCTTCCCATATTCCTAATGATAAGACCAGTGGAAGAGAGATTTCTCTTTGTCCTCCTCACAAGATTTTTGAAATACAAGATACATCACACCCTGATGAATTAGTGTGGCATCGTAAGATTAACAAATTTGAAGTATTGTTACAGTTGTGTAACACTTGTTTACACAACAGATTCATTACCCTTTTTGCATCTGTAGCCTTGAACTTCATCTGTCTAATTTGTTTATATTTAAAATGGGTTAACTTTCCTTAGAACGTACCTTGTTCCAAAGAAATTACCTTTATTTCTCAAAAACAGAAACAGGCCAGGCGTGGTGGCTTATGCCTGTAATCCTAGCAGTTAGGAAGGCCAAGGCAGGTGGATCATGAGGTCAGGAGTTTGAGACCAGCCTGGCCAAGATGGTGAAACCCCATCTCTAATAAAAATACAAACTTAGCTGGGTGCAGGTGACGGGCGCCTATAATCCCAGCTACTTGGGAGGCTGAGGCAAGAGAATCACTTGAACCCTGGAGGCGGAGATTGCAGTGAGCCGAGATCGTGCCATTGCACTCCAGCCTGGGTGACAGAGCAAGACTCCATCTCAAAAAATAAATAAATAAGAATGATTTTCTCCCCTGAATTTTTTAAATTTCTGTATTTTACTGGAGCATTAAGATTTCTTGAGATATTAGCTACAGAGTGCTCATTTAAGAGTTCCTTAGATGGGCCGGGCGCGGTGGCTCAAGCCTGTAATCCCAGCACTTTGGGAGGCCGAGGTGGGTGGATCACGAGGTCAAGAGATCGAGACCATCC
>NW_016107567.1:2076094-2176422 GCF_001604975.1 Cebus imitator
AAAAAAAAAAAAAAAAAAAAGAGTTCCTTAGATGTTCCTGGAAAATAATTATTCATATCCTGCTTATGTATCACCTTTTTAGGTGCTGGAGTCTCAAATTCAAGCAATCCGATCACCAGTTCCTTCATCAGAGCAATGTCTTTCATCACATTAACAATATTTTGTCAAAATCAGATGATGGCGATAGTGAAGAGAGTTTTAGCATCAGTATACAATCTGGCTTTGAAGCTATGAGTCAGGTCAGTCATTTCATCCTTATTATCCTGGCTGTCCTGTTTGTTAGTACACCAAAGGAGAAACTCTGAGTTATTCATGATCACTTTGATCCTATCTTCCATTATGTTTTATCTTAGATCTGTTTGTTTTATCTTCATGGAAGATTTCCTTTTAGTGTAATAAGCACTTACATTTGTTTCTGATAGGAATTATGCATAGTAATGTGCTTAAAGGACTTAACCAGCATTGTTGACATAAAAACTTCAAGCCGACCTGCCATGATTGGCAGTTTGACAGATGGCTCCACAGAAACCTTTTGGGAATCAGGAGATGAAGATAAAAACAAAACTAAGAACATCACCATCAACTGTGTAAAAGGAATCAATGCTCGCTATGTGTCTGTTCACGTGGACAATTCCCGAGATCTTGGGGTAAGAAAGCAAACTTGATTTGCGGCTCTTTAGCTCTTTTCAGACCGTTAGTATTCATGCACCCTCATTTCTAAATTTAGCAAAAGGCTTTATCAGCTGGAATGTTGCTAACCAAACATCATTGCTGTATTCTCCAAATAAACCGTAAGTCTAAAAACAAATTAATATGATTGGGAACACTATGGAATTCCAGTTCTGAAAAGAGGTCTGATTACAAATGCACCATGGCTACAGCTAAGCAAAATCAAAGTCTGCTTTACAGTTTTCTGCTTCCATGCCCTTGGTTAAGATTTTCCCTTGACCTGGAAGTCCTCCCCTTAAACTCTGATGATTGATTCTCTTAAGGTCTCTCAAACTCAGCAGAGAAATTCTTAGTAACTCCTCTAAAAAATTACTGTTTCCCTCTGTTGGGTTCTTCTTGATATTACTCTAGTGGCACTTAATAATAATCTTTGATCTATAGTGTAATTAGTTTGGTTTTTTTTTTTTTTTTTTTTTTTTTTTTTTTTTTTTTTTTTTTTTTTTTTTTTTTTTTTTTTTTTTTTTTTTTTTTGAGATGGACTCTCCCCTCCGTCACCCAGGCTGGAGTGCAGTGATTCAATCTCGGTTCACTGCAACTTCCACCTCCAGATTCAAGCTTTTCTCCTGCCTCAGCCTCCCAAGTAGCTGGGATTATAGGCACATGCCACCACGTGTGGCTAATTTTTGTATTTTTAGTAGAGATGGAGTTTCACCATGTTGTCCAGGCTGGTCTCGAACTCCTGACCTCAAGTGATCCGCCCACCTCGGCCTCCCAAAGTGCTAAGATTAACAGGCATGAGCCACTACACCTGGCCTGTCTTAAATGTCTACTTCTTTCTCACAATCCTCATGGAATTAAAAAATAAGTTTCTGTACTGTCCCAAATAATCATAATTTATATTCTTCCTAGCCTAGTTCACCATCATGTTTCAACTGAATTAAATATTCCTTTATAAAAGGAACTAAACAAGAAAAAAGAGTCCTATTTATTTGCATGTTAACAACCAAGAAAGAAATAGCACTACCTCCAGACTGCCTTTCTTCTACCTCATTCTTAAAGAAGGATACTGTGTAGAATTTTTTTTTCCTCAGAATGGATGTGGTTGGCCAGCAGGGGCAGTATTAATGGCTCCCCTTAAACCATTGCCTGGCTCCTCCTGTGCCATTTGTGTATTTCCTTTCCGAGGAAGAGCCGCAGTGGTAGGGTTGGGTCTCCGATAACCTGGATGCAGACCAGTCTGCAATCAGAGCAAGCTGCAACTCCTGTACATCAGTGCAGGTTCTGTTCCTCCCTGATACTGAATAAGTAAAAGAGGCTTAGCTAATATCATATGAGTGATTACCTCCCCAGACCCAAGAATTTCCACTGGTATAACTACTTTATCTTACTAGAGAGCCAGGTGTAACAAAGCAAAACATTCTGTGGCTAGAACTCACTGTTCAGTGCAAAGTTACCTCTAGCTCATGGTACATTTTAAGCCAGGACATACTCTCCCTCAGAACAGTGATTGCAATCAATTTGACATATCTGTCGTTTCTCAGAGGAAATAATCATGACAGTATTCATTTTCAAAATTCCTAGCATGTAAGCTGATATCTACTTTCCTTTTTAAGAGGCTTCCTATATGTTATAGGTTGAGCGTTCCAAATCTGAAAATCCAAAATGCTACAGAATCTGAAACTTACTGAACACAGATGTGACACTTAAAGAAAATGCTTATTGGAGCATTTCTGGTTTTAGATATTCAGATTTGGGATGCCCAGCCAGTAAGTATAATGCAAATACAGTATTTCAAAATCCTAAAAAATCCCCAGTCCCAAACATTTCTGGTCCCAAATATTTCTGATAAAGGAAACTCAACCTGTACATATGTTTTCCTTGAGTTATGTAACTCCATGTCCCCCAACCTGCCTACCACAGAGCCTGTACACAGCATTTGTTGATTTGAATTGTATCCGCCTACAGCACTCATAATATGCAGCTCTCTAAGGAACTAATGTTAATCTATTTCTTGATGTGCTCTGCATAAAACGTACTCAACCCTAAGGTCTTTGGCACTAGGATGAACATGTAGTGAACTTGTGCTGTTTGACATTTAATGCATTAATGTTGCCTTCTCTAGTTTGGCAAGTATCTTGAGGAATAGAACCTCTTCTCGCATATCCTACTTCAAATCTATAAGGAAGCATGGGTACGTTGTGACACTCATAAGTGTGTGTTCAGTTACCTTTCCTTTTTATACTTCAAAAGTAATGAGAATATAGCAACAAGGATCTGACATAAGTGACAAGCAGATTTGTTGAAAGGCTTCATGAGGATGGAATTTGAATATTTAGACTTTGAATAAGGAGAGGGAATGTCAAGCTATGAGAGAGCACATAGAGAGGGGCTGAAATGTACAATTTAAGACAGAGTTTGTGAGAATAAGACTGAAGTTGTAGGAACCATTGTTAGTTGGAGGGGTACGGTGGGGTCAATCAGGAAGGACGGTAAGAGACAGGCAGAAGACTTAATGTGAGAAACCACTGTAAGTACTGAAGCAGTAATATAGCATTATAACTATTGTGAATTGTCTATTTCAGAACAAAGTTACCTCAATGACCTTCTTAACTGGCAAAGCAGTAGAAGATTTGTGCAGAATAAAGCAGGTAATTAAAATTTTGTCATTAAATGTTTTGCTACCTAGAGAGAAATTTCTTCTCAGCTTTCACTGTTGAGTTCCACCTTTGGCACACAACCAAAGCATTATAGGAAATTATAAAACATTTAAGTTGACAAATGGTCTATATGTAGGAATAGTAACCACCATCCCTGTGCTACACATCTTATCTATTATTGTTCTAAATGCTCCCCAGTCATGAGTGATTATATTGCACCTACAGTCTCCCGTACGCCATTCTCCAACAAAGACTCAGGGTATCTTAAAATTTATAACAGATCTCATTCACACTTAAAACTTTAATTCACCTATATTTTGAGTTAAAATAGGTTATTGTCCTCTGGCCTGAAAAATCTATAACACTGCAGCTATATCCAGGTTACAAATCAGTTTAAACCAACTCTACAAACAAGTTAAGTTTTATCTAAGCATGTGTCTGAAACTCTGCTCAAGCTCCCTTACTTGTGTTAGTGACACTTTGTCAAAACTTTCTCACTGGCTACTTTATCTCACAAAAGTTGACCAACTGCTTGTTTGCTTGCTTGTTTTCAAATCATATTGAAGGAATGAATTAATATTTTAGATTAAACATATAATAAATTTTGTTTAAATTGCTAAAGAATTTGGGAAAATAATCCTATTCAATGATATTGTGTTTGTTTATACTTAATACCCCATTTAGAAAATTGACATTAATTAAAATAATATCAATTTAATGTCTGTGTAAATCACATAAATATTTGTAGGCCATTTCTTGGTTATTAAAGGCCATAAGAACAGTTTTCATTTTATGAAGGGAATAATGTCAAAAACTACTTCACAGTGTATTAACATTTAATCCTTGAAAAAAAAGTCATATTCTCAATGAAATTTAGTGAAATAAGGAATCACAGGTGTGATGTTACATATTATATAAACTTTGTTCAAAAGTAAAACATATTAAGTAACTATACATTAAAAGTACATTATCTTTAAATGGTGCTTTAATGTGAGGATAAACAAGCAAAGAACCCTTTTCTGATCTTGTGATGTTTCTACTTAGAGTCGATATAGGTAAAGTACAGTCATATAAATTATTTGTAATCCATTCACTCATATAACTTTGCTTGGAAGCCATGTGATAATCAGGCCTGGATTTTAATTCTCAATTCCACCATTTACTGAAAATCCCTTAACCAGTGTTAACCTTAGTTTCTTCATCTGTATAATAGCTACTATAAATAATATCACTTATCTTCACAGGGTTGAAGTAAGATAATCAGTGTGAAATGACCTCATAACCTTTACTCTGTACAATTCTTTGTTATTTGAGCTTGCTGATATTAATGCTAAGTCTAGCACAGTGATAAAAATGATCCAGCTGAATCAGGTTCCTGCCTCTTTTCTACTCAACCAGGTTGATCTAGATTCCAGGCACATTGGCTGGGTAACAAGTGAACTTCCAGGAGGGGATAATCACATCATCAAAATTGAATTAAAAGGCCCAGAAAATACACTGAGAGTTCGACAAGTCAAAGTCCTGGGCTGGAAAGATGGTGAAAGCACAAAAATAGCTGGCCAGATTTCAGCCAGTGTGGCTCAACAGAGGAACTGTGAAGCTGAGACTCTGCGAGTATTCAGACTTATTACGTCTCAAGTGAGTGTCCCTATGACTTATTCTAGCACAGGGTAATTGATGTCATATATTTTAAGAGTGTAACAAAATATTTTGTAAAACTTCTTACAGAAATTTCTGGCTACAAATGTTGCCCATTTTTTCTTTTCATTGCCCTAAACACCTGAGTTTCATGTTGCATTCATAATTAAGAAGAGTAATGGTGTATATTAGCAAGAGTAGCATATTATAACACCTGCAGAATCAGCTAATAAGCTGTCTGGCTATTACAGTGTTAATGCCTGTCATTAAGTCCTTCTCACATGCATATCTTCCTCATCAGGTATTTGGAAAGCTCATCTCTGGAGATGCTGAACCTACACCAGAACAAGAGGAAAAGGCACTATTGTCATCACCTGAAGGAGAAGAAAAAGTATACAATGTATTTATTTGTATTCTAAAGATATTTATTTCCCTTTTCTATTCTTTTTTCAGTGAAATAATTCATGTATTGCTGTATATTTAATGGATACATAATAATAGTTTCATGTAGTTCATCTTTTTTCTTAGAGAATGAAGGAACTATCTAAAAGAAATACATTATTCCTGTATCATCTATCTAGTATTTTAAGTAACATCAAAATCTGCTCTATACCTTGGGTTTTTATGTTCATTTGTTAGCATTTACAAAATTAACTTAATCATTTCTGTGCTATACCCCATCATTTATCTTTTCCCTCCTCCATTTTCCCTGTCCTTCACAGTTCAGCTCAAAAGTACTCTTCTTCATGAAACTTGTTTATGATTTATCTTCTTCATGAAACTTGTTTATGATTTATCTTCTTCATGAAACTTATTTATGATTTCCCCAAACAAAAAGCAGTTTTCTGTCTGCTGGAGTTCATAATAATCTATAAGTGTCTCTTCTTTGTTTTTCTCTTACATTTATCTGCATACATGTTTTATCTCTTCTACTGAACCATAGCTTCTTAAAGACCAACTCCATGTCTAATTGGTCTTTGTGTCCATCCTGATATAATCACATACATGTTCAGTAAATTTTTATTAGAATAACTACTCTTTATTATTGTTCTTGAAACTTCTTCTAAAAATACAGTAGCTTTACTTTTTCAGTCCTTACTAAAGCACTGTACCTAAGAGTTTTGTACCTCATCCATTTCCCAAAAGAGAAGTCAACTCTGACTAGTCTCAATATTCTAGTGTCTTTAAATGCTACAAATAATCACCTTGGCAGCCCTTTCAAAGATAAATTTCAAGGATTTCCCTAGACTAACCCTGTGTTTCCTAATACAGTAGTATCCAAATCATTGCCATATTTTTGTTTGAGGTCTGAAAAAATAAGATTTCTTAAATGCCAGTAACTTCTTTCAACATCTTTTGGAGATCTCATTTGAATGACTACAAGACTGTAACTACCCATTAAACCAACTGAATTTTAGCAAATGTCAACTCTGTACTAAGCAATTGTGAGAATGGCAAGCCCTCAAAAAACTTGCATTCTGTTCTTGGTTATGAATCTGCTGCATTTCCCTTATCCCCCAAAAAGAAATCAACAAGATTCAAAATAACATATAAGCAAATTATTAAATGTGTGGAAAAATTGCAAATGACATAGACTTTCAGAGTACATTGATATCATTGTGCCCTGAAGTGGTCAGAGAAGGCCTTTTAGAGGATATTGGACTTGAGTTAGATCTGAAAGAGAATGAAGGGATCAGAGTGAGATTAGTAGAGAGAATGGGAGCAAGGACTGATCAGAGAGGCTGGCCTAACAGTAGGAGAGTATATGTTGAGGAGTTAAGGTTAAATAGGAAAGGTTATACTATCAGTTGGGTGCCCATGAAGCAACATGATTTTTAAGAGAATAATTTTTTTAAGTTAGATTATTGAAGCATAATTTAACATACAAAAATTCCTCATTTTAAACTGTATCAATGAATTTTTACTCGTGTACACTAATGAAATCATTATCTCAATCAAGTTTGTTTTGTTTTGTTTTGTTTGAGACAGGGTCTCACTCTGTCGCCCTGGATGGAGTGCAGTGGTATGATCACGGCTCACTGCAGCCTCAACCTCTCGGGCTAATGGATCCTCCTGCCTCAGCCTCCCAAGTAGCTGGGACTACAGGTGCATGTCACCATGCCCAGCTAATTTTTATATATTTGTAGAGATGTGGTTTTGCTATGTTGACCATTCTCAAACTTCTGGGCTCAAGTAGTCCTCCAGCATTGGCCTCCCAAAGTTCTGATATTACACACATGAGCCACCATGCCCAGCCCACAACCAAGTTTTAAATCACATCACTTTCCAAATTTCTCTCATGTTCCTTTGCAGGCAGTCCCCCAACCTCAGAGAGGTTCTGACTCTCAAGTAATTTGTTCATTTCATCTAAGTTGCTGGATTAGTTCATAACATACACTTGTGTCCTTTTATTATCTGTAGAATCTGTAGTGATGTCTCTTGGTGATTTGTGTCTTCATTCTTTTTTTTCTGGAATAGTTTCGCTAAAGATTCATCAATTCGATCCCTTCAAAGAACCAGCTTTTTGTTTCATTGATTTTCCTCTATTTTTGCTTCTTAATGATTTCAGCTCACATTTTTATTTCTTTCTCTACATTTGCTTTTCATTTCATTTGTTCATCTTTTTCTGGTTCCTTAAGGTCTAAGATTAGATCGTAGACTGTAAGACCTTCCTTTTCTCATCTTAGTATTTAATGCTATTACTTTCTTCTAAGTACTACATTAGCTCATTTCACAAATTTTGGGGGTTTTTAAAATTTTCATCAATTCGCAATGTTTTCTTATTCCCATTTTTATTTCTTCTTTGACCTTTGGGTAATTTAGAAGCACCTTGTTTAATTCCCAAATATTTGGGAGTATTCCTGTTTGCTTTCTATGAATAATTTCTGGTTTAATTTCATTGTGGTCAAACTGTATACTTCATGTAATTTCAGTCCTTTTAAAAGTGTTAACATTTGGGTTCTGGCCTATAATGTAGCTGTTTTAGTGAATGTCCATGTGCTCTTTAAAAGAATGTGAACTCCGCTGTTGTTCTTCGAGGGGTTCTATAAATATCAGTTAGTTCAAGTTGATCGATAATATTCAAGTCATTAAGAGCCTCACTGGTTTTTGGGTTTTTGTTTTGGTTTGGTTTTTTTGTTGTTGTTAAGTACTGAAAGAAGAAGAGTTTTGAAGTATCCAATTAAATGGATTTGTTTATTTGGAATTTATTATACCTGGTAGCTGATCTCAACATTCTGATGGGCTCCAAAAAAGGTTTTGGTTTTATAGATGATCAGCTTTTTCTTCATTGTTAGGGTAAAAGGGACATTCTCTTGTGGCTCTCTATCCTAAGAAATGTAAAACCAAGAATCATTTTTAATTCTTAAACAAAGGAGTTTCTTACCTCAGTTTTCTTACCTGTAAAGTTGGCAAAATATTACAGTTTACCTTATGGGGTTGTTGTGAAGATTCAATAAGATTGTGTGTGTATGTGTGTGTGTGTGTGTGTGTGTGTGCGTGCACATGCTTATACATATGTATTAATGTATATATACATATCTGGCACTTGAGTACCATGCACATAATAAGCCCTATAAAATTTTAGCCTTTACTTTTCTTCTTATGATACATTTCTTTGATGACTGTTGGTGTTTGAATAGCTTAATTTAAGACCACCATTATCAGAGAGTTTTGCTAGGACACTTTGTTTTTAAACAAATGTTATTTTCCCAGATTGTTCTTCAAACAGTTAAATCTGGGGTGTGAACTAATAATGTTTACAATTTAAAAATAGATTTAGTCAGTGACTCAAATTGAGAACATTAAAGAAATTTGTGGAAAGAAAATATACTTCTCTGGATTTCTTAAGCTCGGAGATTTTGTTATTTTTATAGTCACTTGGGCCAATAGTGATTTCTTCAAACTTTATCCCTTGTCTTAGTATTATAAGCTTCCATTTAAAATAAATTTGCTTTAAAAATATATACACAAAATTATTTCTCAAGATACTTTGAAATATCAAATATACAAATTTTATTTAAAGAGACAGCTTCATTTTTTTTCTTTTTCTATATAAAGGCAACATCAGATGCTGACCTGAAAGAACATATGGTTGGAATCATATTCAGCAGGAGTAAGCTGACTAACTTACAAAAACAGGTTGGTTAATAGCCATTTCATTGTCTTCATTAGTTTTTAATGTATGTGTTTGTTTATTTGCTTGTTTGCTTGTTTTTAGGTTATAAAGAAGGGGTGTCCAATCTTTTGGCTTCCCTGGACCACAGTGGAAAAAAAGAATTGTCTTAGGCTACGCATAAAATACACTAATGATAGCTGATGAACTTAAAAAAAATGCAAGAAAAAATCGCCTCATAGTTTAAGAAAGTTTATGAATTTGTGTTGGGCCATATTCAGAACCATCCTGGGCCACATGCAGTCCCCAGGCTGCAGGTTGGACAAGCTTGTTATAAAGTGTTTTGAAAAATTTATGAAGGCTTTTCTACGCTTGCTTTTTTATAGGTCCTGCAGAATTTGCTTGCCATTTTCTAGACAGGAATGAGTATTTTGGCATACCTTCAACTATTTTAAAGATTTTGCTTGTGAATGTTAACTGCCTACCTTGCTGCTGTTTGTGATGGGTAGATTTATTATTTGGTGGCAAAGACCCAGCTATGTCAGATTTGATTTGCAC
Organism: Cebus imitator; assembly: GCF_001604975.1. NCBI lineage: Eukaryota > Metazoa > Chordata > Mammalia > Primates > Cebidae > Cebus > Cebus imitator. The sequence goes on from NW_016107567.1 coordinate 2,085,731, forward strand.
TTCCCATATTTCTTTTCCTCTTATTCTTTTGTTTGTTGGCTGAGCAGTTAACCTACTGTTTTGACTTTCAACACTATTAATTATGCTTTTCAATAAACTATAACATGAATTTATTTGTGCTTTATCTTTCTAGCAGTGTTTCCTTGAATCCTAACTGCTTTCAATTGTAAAATGTCATGTATCATATCAATATTGTGATACCATCTATAAAGCAACTTACGAACACAGGTCAACCATGAGAATAAAAGTGCCTTTGGTGATGAAAGGTGGCAATTGGTTTTAGATGTGCTAAACTGTAGGCATAGGCATTAATAATTTGCATATAATCAGTTTGTACATAGTAGTTGATTTAAATATTTTCATTTTTATTGTGTTTCCCCAAGCTTTATTTAATTGTTTCTCAGATGAGTTAAGAGAATGACATATGATGGAGAATTAACTGGGAGAATAATGCTAAATTGAGTATCAGTTTACATTCTTGTTCTTTCAGTTGCTTGTTTTGCTAGAAGTAGTGAATTATACTTACATACATATCCTGTGTTAACTTTAAATAGGTGTGTGCTCATATTGTCCAAGCTATTCGCATGGAAGCTACCCGAGTTCGTGAAGAATGGGAGCATGCTATATCAAGCAAAGAAAATGCCAATTCTCAGCCAAATGATGAAGATGCCTCCTCTGATGCCTACTGCTTTGAGCTGCTCTCTATGGTTTTAGCTCTGAGTGGCTCTAACGTTGGCCGGCAGTATCTAGCTCAACAGCTAACTCTGCTTCAGGATCTCTTCTCGCTGCTTCACACAGCCTCACCTAGAGTCCAGAGACAGGTGACTGATCACATCACAGCCTTTCCATTGCTTTTGTTACCTGAAACATTGTTAAAAAATTGCAATGCAGAGAGAATTATCTAAGGACCCTAAGTATAGATTTTATTTTTTATTTTGTTATATTTTCTTTGGGGCCTATATTTTACTCCTTTTTTTGTTTGTTTTTACTGTTTATGAGAGTATAGAATAGCAAAATATGTTTTATTTTATTAATGTGTTGTGATAAAGAGTATTCTGGCTACTGATTACCATATTATCATGAAATATATAATGTTGTTTAGTCCTTACCAGAAAGAAAAAGTATTGTTTTTTCTTGCTGTCTTGGGTTAGTAATTACCACTGCTGTTACCATTTGAATAGTATGTATATCATATTTATTTCCTTCACAGAATTTAAAATAGTGTTTAAATCATATTTCTTTTCTTCTCAAAGATTTTAAAGTTACAGAATGGTAGTTAGGTACATTAGAAAATAAAGCCTGGGACTGGGTGCAGGGACTTATGCCTATAATCCCAGCACTTTGGGAGGCCAAGCTGGGAGGATCCCTTGAGCTTAGGAGTTCAAGGCTGCAGTGAGCTGTGGTCACTCCACTGCACTCCAACCTGGACAATAGAACAAGACCCTGTCTAAAAAAGAAAAGAAAACAAACCCCATCGGTCTTTACATGAAATTCTTTTATTTTATTTTTCTTACCAGGTAACCTCTTTACTAAGAAGAGTTTTGCCTGAAGTAACCCCTAGTCGTCTGGCCAGCATCATAGGCGTGAAATCCCTCCCCCCAGCAGATATCAGTGATATCATTCACTCAACAGAGAAAGGAGACTGGAATAAGCTGGGTATCTTGGACATGTTTCTAGGATGCATTGCCAAAGCACTCACTGTACAGCTTAAAGCCAAAGGAACCACCATCACAGGAACAGCTGGTACCACTGTGGGCAAAGGAGTTACAACAGTTACTCTTCCAATGATTTTCAATTCCAGGTTAGTTATTGCCTCTATTTTAGTACTAAAACAGAATAGAGTGAGCTACCATTCAGAAATTTAAGATATAATTTCAAATTTTACCCTGTTAGCTTACTCACCAAATAAAATCCATAAACAGTTGGCTCATACATAAAAAGAATGTCATATATATTATAAAAGTACCATTTACAATTAGTGGGGAATAGAAAGTAGGCTGATGTGATGTCAGAATATTTGGATATCCATGTCGAAAAAAATTATAGATACCTCCCTCTCATCATATACAAAAGTAAACTTCAGTTTTAGGTAATACATTTTTTCCACAATTAAAAAAAATAAACGAGGGAATAAAGTAAACTTCAGGTCAATTAAAGCTTTATGTACATTTCTTTTTAAAACTGTACTAGGACAAATTATAGAAGAATATTTTTGTAATATTCAATTTGGAAAGATCTTAAGCAAAACACAGAACCCAAAATCATGTAGGAAAATATTTATAGATTTGGCTGTATAAAAATGAAAATTACTTGATAGGTGATAATATGTAAATGTTTTAAAATATAGGCAACTAATTTAGAAAAATATTTAAATCTATACAATAGACAATGACTTACTAGCATAATATTAGAATGACTACAATTTTAAAAAGGCAAACAACTGATAAGAATAAGAAATGACAAGAACAGTAAACAAGTGAAAACACCTCACTACTAATTAGAGAAATATAGATTAAAATCATTGCAAAATATCTTCGATGCTTTGGCAACATTATGAGGAAATAGGCATTTTCATTTGATACAAATTGCTGCATCATTTTTGGATATCTGTTTAATAATATCTAACTATATTTTAAATATGCATATCCTTTGACCTATCACTTCTACTTCTAAAACTTTTGTAGATTTGCACCAAGATATATATGAAAGGAAGTTCTGTAATTGTAACAGTAGAGAATTAGAGAGAGCTCAAACAGTGCTACTTGTAGAGCCAATCCATGGCAATATGCAGATAACATGAGAATGTTAATCACTGCATCACTTTTTTCCTGTATATTATCTTGCTAGGAAAAAAATCAGTTGAACTAAATAGTAGTGTGCTTTGTGATACAGTAGATTTATATTCTGGCACAAGCTCCATATTATCTGCATGTGCACTAGAAGTAAGTTGTATGTGGTCCCTGGACTGTACTTCTAAAAGACGCGCACAAAAGTAATGTGCAAAGAGAGAAATATTTGGAAGGGAATGCAAATCACCTTAACTGCTGTTTTGGGATTGAACAGCTAGATTTGGGGTGATGGCTTGATGAATTTTCTTTTTAAATGCTTAAATTGATTCAGTCACTTAAAAGTCTAAAATGCTGCATTCTGAAATAACATTTTCATCTTTTTCATTCGTAACTACTACTGATAATTTATTGGCTTTATTATAAGAGCTAATTTTTCTTTGTAGTTATCTCCGACGAGGTGAAAGTCATTGGTGGATGAAGGGCTCAACTCCTACCCAGATCTCAGAGATCATCATTAAACTTATCAAGGATATGGCAGCAGTAAGTTTGCATTCTTCTGACTATTTTGGCAGTGAAATGCAGCAGGAATCTGATTGACAGAACAGCTTACTCTGCTGAATTGATAGGAGATATACTTTAGTGTACCTTTACTTAAAGACTATTTTGTAGTATTTAACTATCATGCTGTTTGTCTTTTCAGGGAGTGATAAATCTGTCATTTATATAAACCATGTTCATTTCAAATTTTCCAGTGAATTTGTGTGAGAATTGTTACCTAAGTCATTCAAGACTTTAAAATCTAATAAAATAAAATATGCTCTTTCAGACCCTAAGAAAGAGCCTGATTCCAAAAACCTAAAGGGAAAAAAGGGGAAGAGAGCTCTCAAAAGTTGAAGTCTCTCATTCTCTTCATTCCTCATGGTTTTTAAAGCTTTTATTCCTCTTTATTAATGTCCTATACCCTCTGTCTTAAAATGGTGGCTTCCAGAGGAGATCTGGGAGTGCAGAGGACAGGGAGTTACTCCACAGAATACGTGTCTCATATTAGTTGCTCCTTGTCATTTTCCACACCTTTTATTGTATTTCTAGGAGGCCAGTCTTAGAAGGACACGATAGTGTGTGGAATATAGGTCCCTGAGAGATAGAGGGAATAGAAGGCATGTTAGAGGAGAAGGAGGAGGAAGAGGTAGAGGAGGAGGAATTGAACTGTCCATTAAATCATGTGGATATGAGAAGTGGGAGGATTTTCTGGGGGAAAGATGAAGTTCTGTCACTTCTCCCAACATCATGGACATATTCTCAACCTTTCTGGTAAACACAGACTTTCTCAGGGTGTTCACTAGATTAAAATATTTAGGAGTAATATTTAGGAACACCTAAATTCTATGATAGTTAAATGTTTGTTCTTTACAAATCAAGGTAGCAAATAAAGGTAGTTGCAGTTTGAACCTGTTTATATTTTAGGTTCCAGTAATACTCATCTAAAGTAGTTAGCTTCACTATGTAAATTGTATGCTAAGTAACAAAATTTCTCAAAGATAGATAACCTTAGTACTACTGTTATGTTTTTATCGGATGTAAGAGGAATTACCCTTGACTTTCCAGGAAAAGAGTACTGAGAACTTAATTTTTTATTATTTGTTTTTAAATATCAAAATAATGATTAGAAGTTGAATTTTCCCTAGGATTGTGAAGAAATTTTAGTTTAAAAGTCTGTGCCTATGATCTAACATTTTATGTCTCACTAAAAATAAATATTTCCTTTTGATTAGAGGTGTTATTTAAGAAAAAAGAATTTACTATGAAATACATTTCTGGTTACTTATTAAAATATTCTGCTCTGCTAATAGGGTCACCTCTCAGAAGCTTGGTCCCGAGTAACAAAAAATGCTATTGCAGAAACCATCATTGCCTTGACCAAGATGGAAGAAGAATTTAGGTCTCCAGTGAGATGTATTGCAACAACTAGAGTAGGTTTTACTTTGTTTTCTTTTGTTTTAAATTTAGTCTATATCATTGCATGCTGTTTTCAGCAGTAGATTTAAACAGATTTTAATCACTAAGTCAGTATAATTTTTTTAACTAAATACTATATTTATTGAAAAAGTATAAAGGGCTTTTATATTATGAACTAATTACTTCTCACTGCTATGCGTTCTGTGTCACTTGTTTTTGTTATTGTTTAGGATACACTGGTTAGAAAAAGCTAATTACCAGGATGGTCTCGATCTCTTGACCTCGTGATCCACCCGCCTTGGCCTCCCAAAGTGCTGGGATTATAGGCATGGTGAAACCCCGTCTCTACTAAAAATACAAAAATTAGCTGGGCATGGTGGCGCACACCTATAGTCCCAGCTACTCGGGAGGCTGAGGCAGGAGAATTGCTTGAACCCAGGAGACGGAGGTTGTGGTGAGCCGAGATCACGCCATTGCACTCCAGCCTGGGTGACAAGAGTGAAACTCCGTCTCAAAAAAAAAAAGAAAGAAAGAAAATGCTAATTACATTGTACATTCTGTGTTGTCTTTCTAATGATCTATTTCCTGTAGCTTACCACACTAAGTTTAGTGCTGGCATTATTCTGTGATAGACCAAAGGTCCATTGGAGACAACACCCCTCCTACACCTGGTTGTTCCTCATGTAGAGCCCTCTAACTTACTTAGAGGGTTTATAGGCCTTACTTTTAAAAAGCAAAAAGTACTTGTCCAGGGAAGGGTCAGGGTGGAAATCTCTGAGAAAATGACATTGCATTCTTCAGATGACACATTTATAATAAGTTTTAACCTACTGGATTTCATGTCCCATATATTTCCAGAAGAGATTTGAGATTTTCCTGAAGCAGGGCAGTCTGACAATATTAGGAAGAAATGAATGCTGGTAAAAATTGCTTAGGTTAGTCCTCAGAAATCTGCAAAAGAAGGTAAACTATATTTCCCTAGGGCAGAAAAAGTCAATTTATGCCATCTTGCTACTGAGCGTGATACCTGCAGCAGGTATTTTTGACAGTAATCCTTTCCCACCACTCATGCGTTGCTTTCTTTCGGTCTGCATTCCCCTTCCTCCTTGCATGCATTGTTTGTCTTTTTCTATTTTTCTGTACCCATTTTAACATCTCTTGCTCTCTGTATCCAATGATACGTGCACTTCTTAGAGTTGAGCTAGTTAAATCATTTTCTATTCTTCATTCATGAGGGACTATATCATTCAATGTAAAACTGAAGTTTACCCTTTAAGCCTCAGACATTTTTAACTATTTTTGAAAACAGTTTTCTTTTCTTTTTGCTCTTATTGCCCGGCGATCTCGGCTCACTGCAACCTCCGCCTCCCAGGTACAAGCAATTCTCCTGTCTCAGCCTCCCAAGTAGCTCGGATTACAGCCGTGCACCACCACGCCTGTATAATTTTTTTTGTATTTAGTAGAGACAGCATTTCACCATGTTAGGCTGGTTGTGAACTCCTGACCTCAGGTGATTCACCTGTCTTGGCCTCCCAAAGTGCTGGGATTACAGGCGTGCGCCCCTGCACCCGGACCTATTTTTGTGAACAGTTTTCTAAAGCTTAGACATTTATGTATTTCTGACAAAGTGCACCAAGTATAGTGTTAAGGCTTCTGGGACAACAAAGACTTCTGAGGAACTTTTATCTAGAAGGATTTAATGTGTACCTAACTACTCATGGGACTGTATACAATTTAGCAGTTGCTGTACCACCTTCTTTGGCATTATAGGTTCAGTCAGATGATACTAAAAGGAAAAATATGCAGAAGGCATTAGTACAGTAAATATTAAATATGCCAATTCTTTTATTCATATGTTGTTTACATTATAGACCAATAAAGTATAATTTTATTTGTCAGATAGAAGACAGAGTGGTTCATCAAAGAAATAGTGACTTGTTCTGTAGATACCTGAGTGCCTCCTTGTGTGCATGGCACATATGGCAGTGATTGTGTATGCCTAGTACCACATCAGGAAAACTTGAGTGCCACTGCGCATCTATGTATTTTCAAAATCAGCCTGCATTTATGGAGCTGTTGTGATGTGTCACAGTCAGCATTTCATAAGTCTTTCTAAAAATTCAGGAGTGTAACAACCTTCCCTTTCAACAGCTCTGGCTCGCTCTAGCATCCCTATGTGTTCTTGATCAGGACCACGTAGATCGTCTCTCCTCGGGGAGATGGATGGGAAAGGATGGACAACAAAAACAAATGGTAAGATCAGAATTTTGTAAGCATTTCTCTTGCTTTCCTTTATAGTAAGCTTTAGCTTAGCTTAAAACACACAAACACACATCAGCATACACAGTTAGTGGATCTCTTGAAAGATTGGGTCCCATTGGCCAAGTCTATTTCACTGAGAGTCCCTTCTTTATAGTATATGGAAACTTCAGGGGCATTTTTCTTCTTCTCTGAGTCATGTTTGCATCATACCAAAATTTATTTTTAGCCAGAGTCTAATTCAGTGACTAGATATTTTACTGAAATGTAATCAGTCTTATGGTAGGAAGGAAATAAAGCAGTAACACAGGCAACATGACACACCACCTGTTCACATAGAAACTTAAGTATAAGTTTGTTCTGAAACTTAATTAAGTATATATGTGAACAGGTGGTGTGTCATGTTGCCTGTGTTATCTTTAAGTTCAATAGAAGGGAAAACTTTATATAGGCCCTTTCAGCATTTTCTTATTAATGTTCAAAGTTCAAAAATAAACAGTTTATTCCTGTGGCATACAGAATGTTTGGATATATAATGAGGAAGACATTTCTTAAGTCTCTAAGTAACAAAGTATACCTGTTCATTGTATTAATCATTGAACCTGCATATCACATTCATCACTGGATTTGGAGTTTTGAGAGATTTTTATAGTTATGTACATGGTGCAATAATTCTGTTTAACATTCAAATTCTAAATTCTTAATAGACTTTAGAATAACCGTTTATTTTTGTAAATAAATTACATTCAATTTGTATGAGAGTCTGAGGCATTCTTGTTAATTTAATGTAACATGTGGAAATGTCTTATTTTAGCCTATGTGTGATAACCATGATGATGGTGAAACTGCAGCAATCATTTTATGCAACGTCTGTGGAAATTTATGTACGGACTGTGACAGATTCCTTCATCTTCATCGAAGAACCAAAACTCATCAAAGACAGGTGAAGGTTTTTGTCTCTGCAGCATAAAATATGTTCACTGAATTTTGAAATAAATGTGTGAAAGAGGCTTGCTGTAGTCGGGGGGAGAAAAGTGGACTTTGGAATCAAAGACCTTGATTGTGTTCACAGCTGTCTCCCTTATCAACTACAAATAGCAAGTTGTTTTATCCTTAGAAACACTTAATTTCTCCATTTACAAAAATAGGACTGCTGGGAAGATTAAAGAAAAGATTGGAAATATTCAAAACTTCTTAGGGTGCTTAAATGAAAGTCATTATTATTATTATTGAATAATTAAATTTTATACTTCCTCTTTCAGAGTGATAAACACACTTTTTCCTGTTTTTAATGAAATAATAGGTCTTCAAAGAAGAAGAAGAAGCTATAAAGGTTGACCTACATGAAGGTTGTGGTAGAACTAAATTGTTCTGGTTGATGGCACTAGCAGATTCTAAAACAATGAAGGCGATGGTAGAATTCCGAGAACACACAGGTAAAAGGATTAAAGATTGAGCCATGCCCTTAAAACCCACAAAAAAGATTCGGCCATGCCAATTCATTATAACTAAACTGTGAATAATTTTGAGTGATGTTCTGATGTTTAATTATGACATCATTGATCACTGCCTACATTACTATATTTACTAAACAGATACACTGCCTACATTATTATATTTACTAAACAGATACAGTGTTCCGTGGTGGCAAGAGCATCAGACTAAAAGTCAGAAAACCTCATTTGCCACTAATGAGCTTTGTAGCCTTGAGCAAGTCACTTAACCTCACTGGAACTCATTAACTCCATTTATAAAGTGAGAGGGTCACAACTAATGGGGCTCCATAGATGAAATATACTAATACTGATAATTATCTTCTAGTTCTGTTAGTTGTTGCCCCACAACAAAAATTATTGCATTAGATGATCACTAAGATCTGTATTTATTATAAGGTTGTATATGATTTTGTGATATTTTAAAAGGCTTTTGTAGACCTAATGCTTCTAAGGGTTTTGTGAATGGTACTGTTTCCATTGATAGCAATAAAATAATTAACAAAAATGCAGAGACATAACCTTAAAAAAAAAGTAACTTATGTATGTTAAATGTATTTTTATCTCTAAAACAGTTTTCACTTTGCTTTTTTTCCTAAAGTAAGTCTTGTATAGTCCTAGTTCAAATTTATGTTAAATCTTATAAATTCTCAATTTTCAGTACATCTGCAGTCTGCCATTTGACTCACACAAACTTCCAGTGTTGGAGTTAGGTATAAATCTGAATCAATTTAATTCTAGGGTGACTTTTCATGCTGCAAGAGCATGACCTTTTTTTCTCATAGCTGATTTCTTCCTACTATAATCTGTCAATGCTGTATATTACATTTATAAATGTTCTAATGTCAAACCATCCTTGTAGTCATGATAAAAACTATCCTTTTTAAATAGATTTTTCTATAAATATCGCTGAATTCAATATATTAATTATAGTTAGATTTTTATATCTGGTTTAAAAATCAGCTTGGTCTGTAATTTTCAAATCTCCATGTTCTTTTTCTTATTGCTCTGTTCTTGCTTTATGGATTCTGTTTCTTCTTTAAGTTGAATTTAAATATTGAAAGATATGGACATTCCTTTTCAAATTGCAGAGTTCCTGAGGTAGGAATTCTGTTTTTCAAGTTTCATACTCTGATGATAGGCTCTACACTAAGCCTTATGATTTTGTTGTATAAAGATACTTACAGATTTCCCTAACTTCTGTGTATTCTTACTTAATTTTTGGTTGTTACGATTTTATGGTGGTATTCATTTGGAGTTGGGGGCTTGCCACATCTGCTCAGTCTGGTAACTTGACTAGAAGTCTAGTCTGGTTTTTTTACTGAAAAAATATATTAGTCGATAATGTATTTGTCTTCAGATAGGTCTTTAATTTCCTCTTCCTTTTTTATCATTATTTACTTTATAGTTAGGACAACTTAGAAACTTTCAGTTCTAAAACTGTCAAGCTGAATTTCCCAAAGGCAACAGCTAATACAAACCTAGTTTGCTTTTTAAAATTTAGTTCTGTTAAAATACGTAGAAAACATATCCATAAGAAGGATTTTTATTTTTTGCTTGAACCTAGGTAAACCCACCACAAGTAGCTCAGAAGCGTGTCGCTTCTGTGGTTCCAGGAGTGGAACAGAGTTATCTGCTGTTGGCAGTGTTTGTTCTGATGCAGATTGCCAGGTAAGCATATAGTGAGATAGTCAGGCCATCCCACTGAGCAATAGTCCATATTCCCCTGTGACACCTTTATTTTATATAGATAAGAGTTACAGCTCAGAGTCACTCTAGCCTTTTAAATGAGCGTATTACCTATGTGAAGCATTAAATGCCTTACCAAAGTTGGAGAATGGGTCAAATAAGGCTTGCAAGCCCATACCACACTTTTTTTGAGTGTTTCTCGGTTACCATGATCATATATATTTAATGTCTACTTTTGTATTAGAAACAGTTAAAAATTTATTAACTGTATTTCCTTTACCTCTTACACGTTACTCACTTATTTCCTTAAAATAAATTTTCAGTATCTGAGAGTTCTTTAGTTTTGAACATATATAAACATATTCCATGTTGTCCAAATGTTTTTAGTTTCTCAATTGATTTAGTAAGAATGTGGATATGCTCAGAGAGTGAGAGGTATCTGTTTTGGGTTTTGTTTTTTCTTTTAATCCCCGTTTTGGTGATGCGGGGAGTGGTAACTGGGAAATTTTACATTGGGCAACTTTTTGCTTTATAGCTGTGCATGGTAACAAATATGAAATTATAATTCACTTATCAGCATTCCCTTTATAGAGAGTGATATTCTTTAAAATCTCATTTAAAATAAAAACGGACTTTGTTAAGAAGCCTAATTTATATTCAAACAAAGATTAGTAATTACTTTGTTGTTACTTGGCCTGCGTAGATACTTCCTATGGGAAAATAATCTTTGGAAATTTATATAATAGGGAAAATTACCAGAATGGTGCCTTTTTAAATATTTGTAACCCGCACGTTCTAACTCTTAAGTGGGTGTTGAACAGTGAGAGCACACGGACACAGGGAGGGGAACATGACACACTGCGGCCTGGGGTGTGGGAAGCTAGGGGAGGAATAGCAGGGGGTGGGAGGATTGGGAAGGGAGGGATAGCATTAGGAGAATTACCTAATGCAAATGACGGGGCGATGGATGCAGCAAACCACCATGGTACGTGTATACCTATGTAATAAACCTGCACAATCTGCACATGTACTCCAGAACTTAAAGTACAATAAATAAATGTTTTTTAAAAATACTGTGTAACATTGTAATTCACCTTTAACAGGAATATGCTAAGATAGCCTGTAGTAAGACGCATCCTTGTGGCCATCCATGCGGGGGTGTTAAAAACGAAGAGCACTGTCTGCCCTGTCTACATGGCTGTGATAAAAGTGCCACAACTCTGAAGCAAGATGCCGATGACATGTGCATGATATGTTTCACCGAAGCGCTCTCGGCAGCACCAGCCATTCAGGTTGCCTCAGCTTTTAAAGTATTAAATGTATCCAGGTGTTAACAGAGGGAATATACTTGTCAAATAAACAGTGGATTGAAATCTTTTTTTATATCACTAGGCAAAAATGTTCTTTTAATCTGTGCATCTACCAGGCTAGTGAGGAGCAAATTCTGCCTCTTTATGTTCTGCTTCCTATTTTGTATGCTCAGCTTTAATTTGTGATTTGTGTGAGCTTCTGTAATCAACAGAACGTATAAAATGTTCAGAAGGGGGGGGAAATAATTAGATTAACCCCCAGTAGCTAAGGCTCTTCTTAATTTCCAAAATCCAGAATGGTATTTTTATAACATTATATAATTGACTTACACATAATGATACATGCATAATAGAAGTTAGTGTGCACTAAATAAGTTTTTTAAACTTTACCTGTTGCTTACACTTTCAGTTCTCATGATTCCAAGATAATAATATTCTCCAAAACAAGATCATGAATCAGTAGTTTACTCCTCTTTTCCTGAGATACAAAATTGAATAAGTTTACATTTTTCCTAACCTGGCTTACTTTATATAGGTGGCATTAATACATTAATGGTAAAAAGTAGACACTGAAGGCCTAGTTAATAGTGTCTCAACTTACTATAATGAAATTTAGTAAGTAATAGTGTCCCAATTTCAATGTCCCAATGAATTTTCATTATAGTAAATTACATGATTTTCTCTTCACTGCTTTAAGTAGTACCTTGCAATAAATAATCTCACAGTCACTCAAGTGTTTATCATTATTATATTTGCTTACATCCTTTTCATTTGTTTATTTAAGCTGGATTGTAGTCACGTATTCCACTTACAGTGCTGTCGGCGAGTTTTAGAAAATCGATGGCTTGGCCCAAGGATAACATTTGGATTTATATCTTGTCCCATTTGCAAGGTATGAAAAGAATCTGGAATCATGTGCTATTTCTTTTGGTCTTTCTTTTCATCTTTCAAAATAAACATGTGTCAATATCTCTTGGTTTCCTCTCAGTTTACTTTTTATATACCAGCCCCCAGCAGTTTCTTCCCTTCTCATTCATGTGGAACCTGAGAATATAATCTCTCTGTTATAATGTATCTCAAAACAGTAATTGTCAATTTAAAACTGGTTACATTCTGTTAAACGTATTTCATGAGAAAGTTCATTTAAACATCCTGAGGCATGCATCTCTACTTTCAGACCACCAGAGAGCTCAGTTGACATAACATGACAATGACTACCGAAAAGAAGAATGAGCCCCTGGTGTTTGTAGATACTGACACCTGCCATTAAAGAGTGAAATCAGAACCTTCAGTACCACCAGAATAGATTCTTTTAGAGCTCAGTTAAAACAAGGAGAAAATTTTTGGCATTTTGACACATCTCTACAAAGGTAGTCAGCAAGTAGGAAGTTATTTTGGCAAGCTAATAATGATTAAGAAAAAGTTCTTTTTAAAGAATGTGGCAGTGCTTTCCCTATCAATTTGTCTTTCCTTTTTTGTTCTATTAAGCTCTCCTTATTTTCTTATCTTCATATTTGCAGACTAATAGAAAGGGTATGATATGGAAAGACAGCACAGTCATCGTCTAGATAAACTGAGGAATAATCAAAAAGATCATAGTATTTTACTCTCCCCTATCATATGGTGCCACGTATATTAATAGATACATGAAGGTTTTATAGCAAATACTACCCGTTCACTTCTGTCACCTGGCATTCTACCCTCCCCTCAAGGAACCATCACACACACACACACACACACACACACACACACACACACACACACACTGTGTCTTATTTGTGGCAACAAGGTAACTCTGTTTCCACAACAGCTAGGGCAACAGGAGATATATTTCAGACTCAGGAAATGTAAAGCTAATGAAATGTAATTTTCATGCTCTGTGCTCTATTTGCCCCATTTTCCCTGCTCTTGGGAAAATATGGACTTCTAAAGGCTTTACAGGATGTTTTTCAAATGCCATTTGATTTAAAATATGTGTACTGTCTGGTTATCTTCTTCTAGCACAAAGCTTGGCACTTAGGTGCTTACTAAGTCTTTATTGAGTTGATTAATAAATGATTCTGCTAAAGAATGTTCATTTTTTATTGCAGAACAAAATAAATCACATAGTACTAAAAGACCTACTTGATCCAATAAAAGAACTCTATGAGGATGTCAGAAGAAAAGCCTTAATGAGATTGGAATATGAAGGTCTGCATAAGAGTGAAGCTATCACAACTCCTGGTGTGAGGTTTTATAATGACCCAGCTGGCTATGCAATGAACAGATACGCATATTATGTCTGCTACAAGTGCAGAAAGGTATGCTATAAATTATACTGAGAAGTTTTAAAAACTAGAGCTTACCTATATGATTAAGAATTAAAATTTACAATGATAGCTAAGTATTCTTCCATCTTAAGGCTGAAGTTAAAAATAAGATAGCCTGGTACAATGTTTCCCAATGTTTCCAGTAAAATTTATTTACTTAACTTGTTTGGGGATTCTTTATTTAACCTGAACAAACTTTCTGAAACATGCAGTATTTCTGTATACAAGCTACTTAATAAGCTGTTTGCCCAATGCAATTACTTCTTGAATAAACTCCTCTTACTTGACTCTGCTAACCATTTCTTCCTTAAAACTCTTAATTCCTTGGCTTCCAGGACAACACCCTCTTTTTCTGTCCTCCTTCCTTTCTGGTCATTTATCTTTAACTTCTTCATTGGATTTCTTTCTCTCTCTTTTTTTTTTAACCTACCCCTTACATATTTGTTTTCCCAAAGCTTCATTCTTGCCTAATGGTGACCTCTTTTAAATCTCTACCCTGGGTGACCTCTTTTATATCTCTACCTTGGGTGACCTCTTTCACATCTCTACCTTTACCTACCACGTATACCTTTATGACCTTCCAAAATTTTTGAGATTTAGATAAAAATATCCAACTGTGTAGCAGACATTTGGATCTCCCACACATACTTCAGAGTTCACATGTCAGGTATTATATTCATCAATCTTGGCTGGGCACAGTGGCTCACACCTGTAATCCCAGCACTTTGGGAGGCCAAGGTCGGTGGATTTCTTGAGCTCAGGAGTTTGAGACCATCCAGGGCAAGATGGTAAAACCCCGTCTACTAAAAATAGAAAAATTAGACAGGTAGGTTGGTGTGTGCCTACAGTCCCAGCTATTTGGTGGCGCTGAGGCAGGGGAATGGCTTGAGTCTAGGAGGTTGAGGCTGCAATGAGCTGTGTTTGTGCCACTGCAGTCCAGCCTGGGTGACATAGTGAGACCCTGTCTCAAAAACAAAAAAAATAACTCTACCAATCTCTGATCTTTATTGACAAAATACTGTAAATTCTGTCTCCAGATCTTTCTTGAGTCCTTTTTTTCTTTCCATTACATCTCCAGCAACGCTACTCATTTTCCTTAGTAACTACAGTAGCCTTCTTCCTGAGCACAGATGTAGAACCCTGATTCCTACATTGCATCCCTTACACTTAACTGTTGCTAATTTTTTTTTACACTTCTAGATGTAAAATCTAATTGTCATTCTTCTACTTATGATACTCTAGCCCAGTCTCCCTCTGCAGTCTCATCTCCCAAGATGCTACCATTTGTTCTCCATTTGCTACAACATACCAAATAACTTGTATTCCCCAAACTCAGCCATGTCTGCTCACCCACTGACATCCCCATGCCATCGCACAGGCCATTGCTGTTCAAGGAATGTTCCTCTCTGCCTCCTCCTGCACATTTACTCTGACCTGCCGCCCCCCTCCCTGTACACACATGCTGTCATGCAGAGCCTAATCCGTCTTGTCATACCTAAGTCTTCAGCTCGTTTCACCTCGTCTGACATGCCCCCATCTCACTACCATCTTGCAGGCATCTAGCATAATATTCCCTATTCTGCATCATGACTACTGGATCACTTACCTCTCTGCCCCACTTGATAAGTTCCATGAGGACAAAGACTATGTTTTTTCATTTTTCCATCTCTAATACTTAGCACTTATTAGATACTAAGTGGAGAATGAATAAATGAGTGACAGAATGACTACACGAGAAGGGTGCATAGTCCCCCAGTGTAACAAAAAGAAAATACAGAGGATGAATGGATATCTAAGTAGAGAGATGACAGCCAGAAAGGCAGATAAATACGTGCACACCCAATAGCGTACATTTATGAAACTTGTATAATTACAAATAAAATATTTCTGTGTGTTTGATGTACTAAATATTATAAATGAATATTGTGCTATTATAGGGTAGCAGTCAAGTATTTAGGAAGCCAAGCAGAGGATATAGAAAAGTGAAACAGCTGGAGTAAACAGTCTCCAAGACAAACTGAAATACATCCAGGATTAGGTTTAGCTGGTGAACGACTGTTTGTAACCTCTGCATCAATGGATCCTGTCTTTGGACCTGTTTTTCTAGTGTAGATAACAGATTTATGTTGACTGTGTTTGTTTATTCCCAATCCGGACATAGTTTTTTGACTATGAGACATGATGTGCATGCAGATTGTCCCAATTTCTTGGCCTCACTTAATCTCTGCCCAGGGCAAATACAAATAAATCATCTCTACTTTAAGTGTGAATCCATTTGAGAATCAAAATAGCTTTAGGCCAGACATGGTGGCTCATGCCAATAATCCCAGCATTTTGAGAGGTCAAGGCAGGAGGATCACCTGAGCCCAGGAGTTTGAGGCCAGCCTGGGCAACATAGGGAGACCCTGTCTCTACAAATAATTAAACAATTAGCCGGGCATGGTGGTGTGTGCCTGTGATCCTAGCTACTCCGGAGGCTGAGTTGGGTGGATCACCTGAGCCCAAGAGGTTGAGGCTGCAGTTAGCCATGATTATACCACTGTACTCCAGCCTGGGCAACAGAGCAAGACCCCGTCTCAAAGAAACACAGAGAGAGAGAAAGAGGAGGGAAGGAAGGGAAAGAGGGAAGGAAAGGAAAGAAGGAAGAAAGGAAAACAGGAAGGGAAGAAAGAAAAAGAAAGAAGAAATAGCTTTATTTCTTTCCCTGATCCACCCTACTGTCAGCAATATGGATGTGCACTTGGCATTTCAAGGGATGGTCTAGTAGACAACAGTATTTTCTGAGACCCCTTGATCTTACTTTCACTCTGTCCATACTGTATCTCCCATGCCAGAGTTTTCTTTTTTCCTGCTGTAATCTAGATGTGTTTTCACCACAGGCATATTTTGGTGGCGAAGCTCGCTGTGATGCTGAGGCTGGACAGGGGGATGATTATGATCCCAGAGAGCTCATTTGTGGTGCCTGTTCTGATGTGTCCAGGGCTCAGGTATGCAGAACATTTTATTAGAAACATATTATTTTTTAAACAGTGATATGGTGAGAATGTTAATCAGGCTTTTCTCTTGAGTGTTTTCTGATATTTGTTCAATGTTGTATAAGTTTTCACATTTCATATATATTATTTTCTTTGGGTGATATTTTATAATTTCGTCTTCCATGAAATGATCACCATATTTAAACCATGTAATAAATTTACTTATTTTCTTAGTTTCTTAAACCTTCAGTGAAGCCTTTAGGTTTTCCCCTCTTTAATGAAATGTTCACAGTACATCTGTAAGATTATGAGAGAGGTTAATTTTATTAATTTCCGTTTGACAGGCCATAAAACATTCATAAGGAAATTAAGTAGCTTGTTTATTAAGTCAGATAGATTATGATGGAAATGGAATTAGAACTTGGATCTTTGTCCAGGATTTTTGGGCAAAGCCACATATTTATTCATTAGTTTTTAAACATGTGTATCATCAGTTTTTCAATCAATTTTTGGAGTTACGTATGACCTCAAAATACGAATTAAGGAGCTATCTATGTATATGCCTATCTTAAGTGTAATTGACATAGTCTCGCTATGATCTGTGTCTGTCTCTTCTCTTTTCCTATAGATGTGTCCCAAACATGGCACAGACTTTTTGGAATATAAATGTCGCTACTGCTGTTCAGTGGCTGTCTTTTTCTGTTTTGGAACAACACATTTTTGTAATGCTTGTCATGATGATTTTCAAAGAATGACTAGCATTCCTAAGGAAGAACTACCACACTGTCCTGCAGGTATGCTTTTAATATTTTAAAATCACGATTCTGATCCGTATAGTATAGTTTTATTTAAACATTCTATGAGAGCTCTTTGTTTCAAGTGACAGAAACTCAACTCAAACTAGCCTAAAGAAGCAAGAGGAATTCCTTGACCTTTGTAAGCATATGACTTTCTGGGTGAAGTAGGAAGCAAGCTCATCATCATGAGTGAGGAGTTAGCTGTGACGGAGCAGATCTCTTGGGGTGTGAGAATGAAGTCTACTAAGGATTAGTAAAAAGATGGCTTTTCAGCACTAAGAAGTCATGTGAAGTTCAATATTACAGAACCATTTAAAAGGATTTTGTGATTTTTTTTTTTAATGAAGCCTAGAACCGTTGCCATGAAATGAACAAGTGATTTAATCTAGAATGGCTGGGAATCAGCAGTATAGTAAGCATGAGGAAGCCAAGGGAATTAAAGAAGCCACTCAGAATACAGGAGAAATGATTGTCCATGGAAACCAGGCTAAGGGAAAACAAGTATGAAACCAAAAAGCAGCTGAAAATACTGGAAGAGGACAGGAGGCTGGTAATAACTGTGGGGTGGAATACCAGGCTTTATAGAAGTGAGAGAAGTAGAAGGAGAGGTCCGTGCAACCATAGGAGAGGATTTTACATAATATGTATCTGAAATTAGTGAGAATAAATGCACAAATACATACAACACAATATACCATGTTGTTAAAGCTGGAAAACACACAGTGCCATCTGTTGCTTATCAGAGTGCAAGTGACAGACCTCCCTGGAAAACAGCTCAATAATGCCTCTCAAAGTTACCAGTGTATCAACCCTTCAGCACTCCCTCTTCAGGGATATAGCTACAAATGAAAGAGAAATAAAAAGGGCAAATAAACAAGGTTATTAATGCAACATTGCTTATGATAATAAAAATGTGTAAAAAATGCTAGTATCCAGTAGGGTAGTAGCTAATATTACACATCAGTTAAAAAAAAAAAAAAAAAAAAAAAGAATAAGGATGGTGTTTCTGTGTGCTAATTTGGAAAGGTCTTTAGGAGATAGTATCAGATGAAAAAAGCAAATTAGGCCGGGTGGGGTGGCTGGCGCCTGTAATCCCAGCACTATGGGAGGCCAAGGTAGATGGATCACTTGAGGTCAGAAGTACGAGACCAGCCTGGCCAACCTGGTGAAACCCCATCTCTACTAAAAATACAAAAATTAGCCAGGGATGGTGATGGGTGCCTGTAATCCCAGCTACTCGGGAAGCTGAGGTAGTATAATCGCTTGAGCCTGGGAGGCACGAAGGTTGCAGTAAGACAAGATTGCACCACTGCACTCCAGCCTGGGTGACAGAGTAAGACTCTGTTTCAAAAAAAAAAAAACAAACAAATTGCAGAACAGGGTATGTAGTATGTTGCCTTTTGTAAGAAAGGGGGAAAGTGAGAATATCTAGTCATATTTGTTTGTATTTATGTGAAGAAACCCCTGGAAAGATATATAAGAAATTAATAATACTGATTAACAATTTGGAAAAACAAGGAGAAGATGGGGGTAAAAACTGGGGAAGGTGGCTTCCAATTGTATATCATTTCTAACATTTTGATTTTAAACCATGTGAAACATACCCATTTCAAAATAAAGATAGAGTTTTTTCAAGCATGACTACTTTTTACCATTTGCTCATGTCAAATAAAAATTTTTGTACTGTTTCTTCTCAATAACTGTTTTTTTTAAGTAGACGTAGCAGGCTTTGAAAGAAGCAAGGTCAGAATGATGTGAGCCGAGGGTTTGTAGGATAATGGACAGAACAGAGATGTGAGCCATGCTTGGAGGGAGAGAGTGATGTGCTAGAGGTCAGCAAATAAAGGGAGTATGGAAAGGGCAGTATTCTAGATGATTGTAGATGACTTAAGCTTGGAGGAAGGGCAATTATTGAATGAAAGTTGTAAGTTGTGGTCTGGAAATAAATAGGAACCAAGAGAAATCAGTCACATGTTGTAGCCATATGACCTACAGGAGCGTGGGAGATAACCAGCCTCCAGTTGAGAAAGATTTAAGGCAAGCGGTGTCATCAGGGAAAATCTAGATTTTACTTAAACTTTCCTCTGTGTTTAAAAAAAAGAAAGAAAGAAAGAAAGAAACAAGAATGCTAAAAATAAGGAAATTCACAGTGAACCACACTTAGAGAACACAGTGGTGGGTAGTAGCTGAGAGAGGAGGGTCAGGCTTCCCTTGGTACAGTCACGTACCAGGCAGTCAACACAAAGGAATCACAGGAGGGAGCCAGAGTCAGCAGAAGGAAGGAAGGACCTCAGTCCTGGGCATTTTTACACATATTTTCTCAATTTTTACAACCTACAAGTAGACAATACTATCCCTGTTATCAAATGGAAAATTGAGAGCTAGCGAGGTTAATGAACTGGCCTAAGAACATTCTCTGAGATTGAGGTATGCTCTTCCAGCCTCACATATTCCTCCAATTCATCTGTTCATTTAGAGAATGGGAATAGAGTAAAAGAGATTCCACAGGGATATGAGTAGAGAAGATGGCCATATACAGTTTACTTAGAAGGACGGAAGAAGCAGTTCTCTAACCACTCTCAACCCGCTAATTCTCATCGTTTCAGATAATCAGTCTTCATCCATTCAGACTGCTATAACAAAATACTATAAACTGGTATAAACAGTGGAAATTTATTCTCACAGTTCTGTGGACCAGGAAGTCTAAGATCTAGGAAATAGCAGATAAGGTATCTGGTGAGGGCCCACTCTCAAGCTCATAGGTGGTGCCTTCTTGCTGTTGTGGAAGGGCAGGGGGCCTCTCCTGGGTCTCATTGATAGGAAGAGTGCGTATCCCATTCATGGGTTCCACTCTATGACCTCATCACCTCCCACAGCTCCACCTTCTAACACTGTAACGTTGATGTTAATGTTGTAGTCTAAGCAGTGCACCAAGATGTAACAGTCTCTCATTGTCTGAGATAATTCCTGGAGTTCTTTGTCCTACCTCCAAGAAGATTAAGGAGCGCAGACATCAAGGTGAGGTTAGAGCAGAAGTTTAGTAAGCAAAAGAGGAAAGCTCTTGCCAGCAGAAAGGGGGGCCCGAACAGGATGCCCACTATGAGGCTGGGGTCCAGGGTTTTTATGGACTGGAAAAGGGAAGGAATGTGCTTAGTCTGCAGGCTGTCTTGGAGAAAACGTGACTCAGCTTGGCCCAGGAACCCACTGGAACCCAGTGGAGCCCACTGTGCTTATTCCCACAAAAAGAGAGAGCCTACTAACTATACAAAGGACATAGAACTTAAAGTATAATAATAATAATAAAGTTTACATCTTTCTGGTTAGAAAAAAAAAAAAGGACAAAGCCATTTCTATGCCAGGTCTTGTCCTTTATTTGATTGAAGGTTTTTCTATCTGTGCAGCAGTAGGCATGTCTTTAGGCACAGCACCCTGGGCTTGTTCCCTTATCGGCGCCTACAGCTTGATTTTTTTTCCCCCGGCTGCTTTTTATGTTATGTGGGGATGAGGCGCTGACCCGTGGGCCTCTGGGGCTCTCTGGGGACCCTTCCTTTGCTATCTACCTAAGGCAGGCTGACTAACTCCTTTCATTAACACAATAGTATATAAACTTGGAGGGGTACAAAAACATTCAGACCATAGTGTAATCCCTCTGTCCATTTATTTCTAAAATATTTATTGACTACCTTCTCATGCCAGAATACTTAATCTTCACAGCACCCCATGAATTAGGTATTGCTGTGCCTATTTTAAAGATTAGGAATTTAGCAATCAGAAAAATTAATTTTACTTCAGTTTCATATATCCAAAATGAGGATAACAGTTTCTGCCTCCTATGACTGTTAAACAATTAAGTAGTTGATATAAACTAAAACAGTGAGTGCCTCAGTAGTAAGCACTCAAAATGTTTACAGGTGTGTTTGTTTTGTTTGGTTTTCACCATTTTTATTTCTCACCATCGTGTTGGATTACGAACACCTTGAAGACGGGAGTCATGCACTCTTCATTTTTAATCCCAACAATGCCATTCATGCATTAAGCATGCAGTAAATACTTGTTGAGTAAGTGACTCATTTTTTCCTTGAAAAAAACCCAAGGACTACAGTTTGCATCACCACCACTGAAATGTTGCATCTCTGAACTAGATCTGCCATTGAGTGTCCCCATCCTGCCCACTCTCCCCCACCCACTGGTGGGGTGGGCAGCAGTGTGCAGTGTGATTTGGAGAGCTACTGATATACTTTCTGACAGGAATAATTAACTTTCTAGCAACCTTTGGTGTCTTCCCTTGCTGACCCATCCTGGGGTCTGTGCCTGCATTTGCCTGAGGCGGCACTCATTGCCACTCTCATGCCTGTTAGCTCTAACCTGAAGTTTACTTCTCTGTCTGAGATTAGCAGTCTTCAGTTTGATACTTACTCTCATGCCTTGGTCTTACTTTTACATGGAACTTACTTTTTATTCCTCTAGATCAGGCCTCAGTTTGTGGTTGTTCGGTAATAGTAGTAATAGTTATTTATTGGGTATTTATATGTGCAGGCGAAGAGGTTTACAAATGCTAGCCTTTTATCCCTCATGGTTTCCTTCTATTATGTCAGAGATATTTTTAAACCTAGAAAAGGTAAATTAAATGAGACATCATTCCTCACTGATCAGTGTCAGCTCATTCCATCCAATCTCATGATTTTTTCTCTCAAGCAAAATCAGAAATTATTATTTTGAAAACTAGCTGTAGAAAACTAATGCACAGTTCCAATTCCTCCACCTACCCTTAAATAGGCACTCTGCTGTCAAGTATAAGCCTAGTGTGTTTTCCTGATATTACCAAGTAAGCCTCCTCGTTTCTAAAGAAACAAAAAATCTTTTTTAAATGATAGGAAACCCATGATGTGAAACACATTAATATAACACATTTCTTTTTTAAAATGCTGTTTTTAGTACATTTAATAGACCTACTTTGATTATTAACAAATTTGTATCTTTCCCAAAGTGTTTCTTCCACATCGTATTTTATAATATTGTTCATATTTTTGAGCAAATCAATTTTCATTTTCCTGCTAATCTCCCTCAGGTACTTTTAAAAATTACACAAATAATCGGCCTTCCCATTTTACCAGTGTGTGCATTTTCATCAGTAAAGATAAAAGGGAAACATGGCTTCTTTAAACTTAAATTTGTTTTTACTTATAGAAAAACATTCTACACAAAAATCTCCCTGTTTTCTATTAGAAAAATAAGGTTCTGCCAGACTACATTAAGGGTTTTTTGTGACTTTTTTTGTTCATTGCTCTTTCTTTTAATATGATATATCTGATGCATTTATTGAATATTTTTACTTTTGTGATCAGAAGAAAAATTTCTAAATGTTATATTTGTATAATCACAGTCATGTTACTTGTTTGAATAACCTATCAGTGATTTATATTTATATCAGGTTCATATGTGTGTATTCTTAAAACATTGTTTTTCTTTGCCTCCTTCAAATTTATACAGGTCCCAAAGGCAAGCAGTTAGAAGGAACTGAATGTCCACTCCATGTTGTTCATCCACCCACTGGGGAAGAGTTTGCTCTGGGATGTGGAGTGTGCAGAAATGCCCACACTTTTTAGAACATTCAGATCCTTTGTCTACAGAGAGAAAAGTTGTCTTCATCCCCCAAGAGGATGTGGTGAGCTTTAAACTCTGCTCAGGATAAGGACGGGACCATTTGTACATCCATGAAAATGAACCATTCACAGTGCAAGAAGGATGCCAAATACCATGTACATAATTCTTGCTATGAAAAGTTTCCCCATTATTTTGGTTTATCTTCTTTTGAACACATGACATCAAACTTGTGAGGTGTTTGCATGTGGCCATTACAGTCATTGGCCTGTGAAGCATTGGACATTTATAGATAATTGATATAAAAGAATCGCCATGCCCATGGACTAAGAATGATGCTGGCTTTCAAGCAAAAAAAGAAAAATAATCATTGTTTATTGTATACTGCCTTTTTGTAATCCTGTACAATTGCATCACAGGTGGGGATAAAAAGAGGAATATTCTGGATTATTTCCTAGACTGTTATTTAAAAAAAAAAAAATTGTGTTAGGACAGCATATAAATGTAATAAGTATCACACTGTATATAAAGATATCAATGTTTGTCCTGTATAAGAATTACTAAATTACAAATGCAATTTCATTTAAACTTCTAGGTTAAGTTTGAGCCTGAAATTTTAATGAAGTGCAATACTGAGTGTGCCTCATTATCTTGCAGCTGTAAACATATTGGAATGTACATGTCAATAAAACCACTGTACATTTTTATACAGTGATAAAGTCTACCACTGTGGGAGGTGTTGTTTGAGAAACAAAATTTAACACCTTTAAGATCTAAAAGTCCAGTTTTCCTCAGAAATGTACTAGCATAATTATAATTTTCATAACTGTTAGGGAAAATAAGAATAGTAATGAGGTTTAGTGTTGGAATTTTAAACCCTGGGCAGAAATCATGAACATACATACATTCATAGGTAGACGTATTCATACCAAGACAGAAGAAAACATTTAGGAAATTCTATCTTAACTAGCAGCATTTTGAGCTTTTATTTATCTATTTATAAGACAGGATCTCACACTGTCACCCAGGCTGGAGTACAGTGGCATGATCTCACCTCACTGCAACCTCTACCTGAGCTCAAGCGATCTTTCAGCCTCAGCCCCCTGAGTAGCTGGGACTACAGGCGTGTGCCAGCACCATGCCCAGTTAATTTTGTAACTTTTGTAGAGATGGGGTTTTGCTGGGTTGCCCAGTCTGGTCTCAAACTCCTAGTCTTAAACCATCTGCCCACTTCATCCTCCCAGAGTGCTAGGATCACGGGTGTGAGCCACTGCACCCAGCCCTGTTTGAACTTTATGTAAAGTAATAAAATCACGAATTTTGTATTCATTTTCTGTAGACAATGGTGTGTTTAGGTACATCTTTTTGACACTTGAGTCACAAAATTGCCAAATTATTGATTGTTGACTCATCATACCTGAGATTAGCAAAAGCTTTTTTTTTGTTCTTTTGAGACAGTCTCACTCTGTCACCCATGCTGTAGTGCAGTGGCATGATCTTGGCTAACTGCAACCTCCACCTCCCAGGTTCAAGCGATTCTCCTGCCTCTCAGCTTCCTGAGTAGCTGGGACTACAGGCGTGCACCAACATACCCAGCTAATTTTTGTATTTTTAGTAGAGATCAGGTTTTACCATGTTGACCAGGCTGATCTTGAACTCCAGACCATAGGTGATCCTCCTGCCTTGGCCTCCCAAAGTGCTGGGATTACAGGTGTGAGCCACTGTGCCTGGCCAAGACTAGCAAAAGTTTTGATTGCATTTTGTTCTAAATTCCAACTGTTGGAAATAGAGAACTTAATTTGTCAATATAGAAATTACTGATTAATGACATTTGTGTTAAGCATTTATGAGAAATTTAAGACAATCTTTGCCTTGAGGGAACTTAAAATATAAAACAAAGATCAGTTCTGAGCACAGGTACCTATTTTACAGAATGTTCTAATAAGTTTCATAAAAAATATCCAAGCCAAATTCTTCAGGAGTTAGGAAAAATCATTATTGTTTTTTCTTTTGTTGTTCTTGGAAGGGAGTGTAGCTAAGAGGCCATTTAAGCTGCATTTTGAAGAATAAGTAGCATTTCAATGAGCAGAGATGTGGAGAAAGGCATGATAAATATGTAAGTAGGAAGATCTAGAATATGATCAAAGAACAGTAAGTATGAGTGTTCAGGCTTGGGATTGACTGAAAATGTTTCCAGAAAACACAAGAAAGTAGAGAGAGACTAAATCTGTTCTTAGATGTACCCCCAGAAAAGCTGGAGGGGAGAATGCAGTGAGGCCACTGTCAGTGTATTTGACTTAAACTCACAGGCCATGGAATGAAACTAACCTTGAGAATGTCACACAGATAAGAGACTTTATGAGCACTTAAGAACTATAAAGAATACCATTTTGTGTCCATTAACTTTGCTGGCAAACTGATCACTCAGTTTATAAACTGTAGAGGAAAAGAAATAAACTATTGAGATGGCTTGGCTAAAAAAGCCATCTCAAGTTATGAAAGGGATAAAAGCAACAAAGCCCTATAGTATATTCTCACAGTGACTTTACCTTATCTTCATTTACGAGAAAGCCACTTGTAATCAGGATCTCTAGCACCTAAAAACCAGAGAACATAAACATCTAATGAATAAATTATGACAAAGCATAGGAAGGGGAGGCTTTGGCTGGCATTTTTAGCTCAAGCATCCTACACACAAGGACCATCCTTCAAACGCTGCATGTAACATGCAAGACAGGAAACAGAATCACAATAGTAGGTGTCAGTTAATCTTTCTGGAAAGAAATTGTTTTTCCATTATATTTTCAAGCCTAGGAAAAGCCATTTTTCTTAGTATTATGGCTAGATTGTTTAGGCCTAAAATCTCCCTATTCTATCAATAAGCTTTTTTTTTTTGGGGGGGGGATGGGGGTTGGACTTTGTCGTTGTTTTTGAGACGGTCTCACTCTGTCGCCCTGGCTGGAGTGCAGTGGCAGTATCTCAACTCACAATAACCTCTGCCCCGTGGGCTCAAACAGTCCTCCTGCCTCAGTCCCCACGTAGCTGGGAGTATAAGCACGAGCCACCGTGCCCAGCTAAATTGTTACTGAGACAGGGTTTCACCATGTTGGCCAGGCTGGTCTCGAACTCCTGATCTGAAGCAATCCACCTGCCACAGTCTCCCAAAGTGCTAGGATTACAGGTGTGAGCCACTGCACCCAGCCTCAATAAGCTTATTTGATAAAATATATCTCCCTGCCCATTGTGTCAGCATATTCTACCTATCCATCATCACGTGTTTCTGCCGTTGGCTGTATGACAGAACACTGCAGCTTGTTTTTGTGAAAACTGCCAATAGTGCATAGAGTGCTGGGAAGGAAACCAGCTTTGAAGTCAAGCCTTGGCTCTGCCTCATTTTTGCCTGGGTGGCCTTGAGTCAGCCACGTACCTTTTAAAATCTCAATTTATTAGAAATTATGCCAAATCTAAATCAAATGAGAAAGTATTTACAAAAGTGCTTTATTCCACAATAAGCTATTCAAGAGAGAGCAGAGAGGACATTTACTCAACACCTCCTAAAGGGCTGGCACTGAATTTAGGCATTTTATTTAATCCACCCAGCAACTCGGGGAGTAAAGCATTATTAATCCCATTTTGGCTGTTTAAAGAAGTAAATTATTTGCACTAGATTCCAGCTGTAGTTTAGCTTCAGGAAAAAAAAAAATCCTGAGCTGTGAATTCACAGCTTTCTGGCTTTAAAGTCCAAGCTCTATCACATCATGCGATTATTGTTACATTACTGCTGGCTCTATGAAAAGAAATACCAATTTATGAAATGCAGGTTGATTATCTCTTACGCAAAATGCTTGGGACCAGAAGTGTTTCTGATTTGGGGTTTTTTCAGGTTTTGGAATATTTGCATTGCCAGTGGAGCATCCCAAATCTGAAATCCAAAATGCTCCAGTGAGCATTTTATTTGGGTGTCATGTATGCCGGCACTCAAAGTTTCACATTTCAGATTTTCGAATTTGAGATGCTTAACCTGTAATAACAGGACACTTGTAGTATGGGCAAGGTTGCACAGGAGACAAGACAGCATGTGCCTCCAAGAGTGTTCAGTATCATTGGGAGGTACCTCCACCCAAATATCCCTTCAGGGGAGGCCCTACCTCAAGGAGTCCAATTAGCTGACAGCCTCCAGCTTTAACACCTGCAGGAATCACCCCTATATATGACCCAATGCCACACTCCTCCAGGGCAGCCCCAGCCTGTGACAGAGCTCAGCTGGGGTTCTCGGGCCTGGGCATTTCTGGACAAGCAGCCCTCCCACTTGGACAGTCTTCCATCAGGACTCAGGCTGACTGAGACTGCCAGAGAGCTGCCCTGCAGCCGGAGGCTCTTCCTACCCAATCTTTCCTTCCCTTCTCTCTCTTCTTTCCTAGATGCCAGACCTACATCACAGTCTAACGGCTCTCCCTGTCCACTCCTGCTCCCTCACCACTTCATCTTGCATGGGCATTAACCCCAACAGATTTTCTGCACTTCTGACTTCATCTTGGCATCTGTTTCCTAGAGGACCTGCCTGACACAGGAGGGTAATACATTTTAAATTACTTACTTACCACTTCATTTCTCAAATGTCTTAGGGTGGCTTAGGAAAAAATAAGGCTATAAAAAGATATATACTGGAGGGAGTAACAATGAAGAAAAATTATGAAAGAAAATAAAAGCCAAGGTTAAAGATTAATGTCTCACAGTAACCATACAATCTCATCAAATTGCTAAAGAAAAGGCCACAAATTTGGCACTAAGTTTCTCCACTAACAAGTAAGGTCAGAAATATCTTCATTTAAAACATACAATGTTCATTTGTTCATTTCCAAAAAAAAAAAAAAAACCTGTGCAGGTAGTTTTTCAGGATAGATCAGTTTTGACAAGCAAAAGTGGGAAACGGCATTCCAGGGAGAGATGATGATGAGAACTGAGGCATTAATGTGTTCCTCAGAAGCATCAGATAAGCTGTTTTGCTTCATTAATTTAATAAATATTTGAACACCTGGTCTAGGTCCACACATGACAGTACACTCTCATGAGGGTGTTTAGTAACCATGACTTCTACAGAGAAGGTGCTTGATGAACTAACTGCACAAGAGTCTGTCATGTTGTGCAGCGTGCTCTGCCAGGTGGTAGGCATGACACAGCCACGGAACACAAATATAGAATCCTGCAAATAATGCAACGTTATTAAGGACCATAATCCAGGTTTTATAACCATAAGAGAAAGCATTTATTGAGAGCTTATGGTGGCCCAGCACAGGCATGGCAGGTAGAATAACTGTCCCCCCAAATCTGTCTGCATCTGAACCCTGGGATGTGTGAAGATGTTGCCTTACATGGCAAATGGACTTTGCAGATGCGATTAAGAGTACAGACTTTGTGATGGAAAGAGTATACTGGATTGACCCCATGGGTCCAATGTAATCACAAGGGGTCTAATATGGGAAAGAGAGAGGCAAGAGGGTCACAATCAGAGAAGGAGATGTGAGGACAGATGCAGAGGTCAGACATAGAGACTTGAAGATGCTACGCTGTTGACTTTGAACATGGAAGAAGGGACCAGGCACCAAGGAATGCAGGCGGCCTCTGAGAGCTGGCAAAGGACAACACAGACTCTTCCCTAGAGGCTCCCCAGGGAATGCAGCTCTGCTGACACTCTGATTTTAGTACATTTCAAAACTCTGATTTCCAGAGCTACACATCATAAATGCGTTGTTTTAAGCCTCCAGGTCTGTGGCAGTTTGTTACAGCAGCAATAAGAAAGTAATACAATGAGCTTCACAAACCATCATGTGTTCATCTTTCATAAGCCTACAAAATATTACCCTTTTACAGATGAGGCCACTGAGTCTCACCAAGAAAAAGAATGGAAAGTATTTCAATAATTGTTTATGTTGATTACACAGAGAAACAATATTTTGGCTATACTGGGTTAAATAAATTATTAAAATTCATTTTTCACCTGTTTTTTTTTAATGTCTTCTAGAAAAATGTAAAATACCTATGTGGCTTGCATGTATTTGTAATGAACAGTCCAGAATCTCATTCTCAACAGTTTGATTTTATCATCCATCATAGGGATTGTTTTTCTTAGCAAGAGTCATGCATGGATATGTGCTCTAGGAAGATGAGGCAGGAAGCAGATCAGAAGATGGCTTGAAAAACACCACCCCTGGATAAGACCAGTTGGGAAGTTATGGCTATAATCTCAGGAAGAGTTGATAAAGGCTATAATCAGAGTGACAAAACGCACTTCCTTCCTTTGAAGAGTTTACAATCAAATCCTAGATAGGGTTAACATACAAAGAGGTGGCTTACAATGCAGACGGTTTAGTTAAGCTGACTTGCAGAGCACGTACTGCATGATTCAGTTTACGTAGTTATAAAAACAGGCATAAAACGAATGGTGGTAGAATTCAGAATAGTGGTTAGCTTTGAGAGAGCATTGACTAGGAGGACACATGAGGGAGCACTGGGTTACTGGAATATTTTCTGTCTTCATGAGGGTGATGGTTACACAGGCACAGGCAGTGTAGCAATTCATCACACTGTATGCTTACTTCACCATTTATAAATTATATCTTGGCTGGCCATGGTGGCTCATGCCTGTAATCCCAGCACTTTGAGAGGCTGAGGTGGGCAGATGACCTGAGGTCAGGAATGCAAGACCAGCTTGGCCAACATGGTGAAACCCTGTCTCTATTAAAAACATAAAAAAAATAGCCAGGTGTGGTGGCGGGCGCCTGTAATCCCAGCTACTTGGGAGGCTGAGGCAGGAGAATGGCTGGAACCTGGGAGGTGGAGGTTGCAGTGAGCTGAGATTGTGCCATCACACTCCAGCATGGGCTCCAAGAGTAAGACTGTCTTAAATAAATAAATAATACCTCAGTAAAAAGAAAAAAAATGTCAAGAGCAAGCCTTCATCTTAATTAATTAATTAATTATACCTCAATAAAAAGAAGAAAAAGTCCTAGAAGATGACTTGGATACAGACTAGATCATTTGTTAGTTTATAATGGCAGGCCTAAGAATTTTCTTTCAACCTTGCAAAGAGGGAAACACTGAATGCTTTTGAACAAGAGGAGTAATTACAGTCAGTGCTTTATGAAGATGAACAATACTGACCAGCCTTACAAGGCCCAGCAAATACATCAGTTACTTCCCAAACGACTTGGTGTCCGGTGATGAATAAAGGTAGTGTCAATACAAAACCTTTGATTTAATGGAGCACAGGATATAATACCAGAATGGTGAGTTCCTAGAAAGAGAAGAAATACGTCCCAGTGCCTAGAAAAGGGATTTAGCAGGAGACTCACTGGCTTCACACACAGAGTGAGGGACCTCATGCAAAGGCCCAGAAGAGAAGGGGTCTAGTAATTCCCAAATGCACTAATGGAAAAACTGGTCCAATATTGGTATCCCATTGCATGGAGCATGCATATGAATGTGACTTGGACATTTTAATGCAAAGAAGTACAATCTCACGGTTATAGCCAAGATATTACATGAAAGAATTAAGCACTAAAATACTGCAATTAGAAAGTGCACTTTGTCTTAAAGAGTCATATCTATCAGACAAGTAGAAGGGGCAGCACGAAACATAATACTACAAGTGTGTATGGTGTTTAATTCCTAAATGTTCACATGGAGGATGTGAATAGGAAATAAGAAAATCTGATGGAATTGTAGAAGAAGGTATTGTCTTTGGGGTCAATTAATGAGCTCTGTAAAAATGCCCACCTAGAAAGAATAACTCCAGCTGAAGCTGAAGATGTCGTATTAGTCTGTTCTCACACTGCTATAAAGAGCTACCTGAGACTGGGTAATTTATAAAGAAAAGAGGTTTAATCAGCTCATGTTTCTGTGAGCTGTACAGGCTTCTGCTTCTGAGGAGACCACAGGAAACCTACAATCATAATAGACAACAAAGGAGAAGCAAGCACCTCTTGACATGGCCAGCAGGAGAGAGAAGGAGACTGAGTGGGGTGGGAGGGGTAGGTGCTACACACTTTTAAATAACCAGCACTGGGGGGGATGGTGCTAAACCATTAGAACCACTAGGGGGATGTTAAACCATTAGAAACCACCCCTCTGATCCAGTATTCTTTCACCAGACCTCTCCTCTAATACTGGGGATTATAATTCAACATGTGACTTGGGCAGGAACACAAAACCAAACCGTATCAATGTCCATGCCTTTTAGTAAGTAACGTGTGTGCAAATGGACATTCAAAACCTGGGCACAACTTGGGGCCTGGTCACAAGTAATCATATCTGTGTCATTGTGGAGTGATATGGGGTACCTTTGAAAAACAGGCAGCTAAAGACATTTTTGCTCTTCTGGATTCAAGTTTAACCAACAAGAATGGAACTGACTGGCAAAGAAAACATGACAGGAGCTGATGTCCCTCAAACCTCCATGTTGTATAGGAAAAATGCCACATGCCTAAAAAGGGAGCATGGCTTAATATCATTTAAAGGCAAAAGTAAAGGTCGGGGTAAAAATAGCAAATTCATTTTGATCACACCTACAAAAGAATATTCTAACAAATCCCTGTGAAACAAATATCCTTGGCAGTGGAACAAATATTATTGGTAACTAGTGAGCCCATCATAGGAGCTATTCAAACAGAGGCTAGACTGATGGCCATCTATCAGGGATGCTGTGATACAATGGCAGAATGAATGGGAAACCACCCTCTGTTGGAAGGGAGTAGAGGGGGCAATTTGGAATTTAACAATCTTTTTTCTATCTGCAAGGCTGAAATAGAACCATTTGCAGCTAGTGTGTTGTCTCTTGAAATGCATGCCAGGTCCAGAAAATACTCAAGTGCATTTTAGTGCTTGCCTGGGTTACTGCTTTTTGAGGACAAAGTCAGTCCTAGCAAGAAAAACGCTTTCACATAGGCTGTTAGTGCCCTTTGGTGGTGTTCCTGCTGCTTAAGCCAAAAATAGAGAAAACATCACAGCTCTTCCTGCTATGAAGCCCTAGAATTGAAACAGTCATTACTGTCTTCACTTACAGAGTTAGAGCCAAAAGTAATAGTGAGATAGGAGAATGGGATCCAGAGGCAGGGAACGGAAGGCCAATTCATGCTGACTTCCTGGAACTAAATCAAAAGAACCAACTTTCCACAACTAAGTACCAAAAGGACCAAAGACTACTCCCTTTGCAACCCCCTTTTTGTGCATGGCAGATGAAAAATTAAAGTACCTCTCATTGGTCCCCTCCCATAACCAGTCAGGCTGGTTATGGGCCAAGTCGTCAATTGCACAGGAGTATAACTTTGTAACTTCACTTCAGCCTCTGATTGGTCCCCTTTCACAATTAATCAGACTGATCACAGACCACTGCTTCATTGACATGGGGCGTACATCAAGTAACCAGTGGGAAACCTCAGAAAATTCTGTAACTGGGCTCTTGAACCACTGGCTCAGGCCTCCTCCCAATCTGTGGAGTGTACTTTTGTTTACAATAAATCTCTGCTTTTGTTGCTTCATTCCTTCATTGCTTTGTGTGTTTTGTCCAATTCTTGGTTCAAGACGCCAAGAACCTGGATCCCCTCCACCAGTAACAATAGCAACAATGATGTAGCTAGCATTTACTGAGCATTTACTGTGTGCCTGCTACTGACATTTCTGTTCTATGGATATTAACACATTTAATTTTCACAATAACCCTATGTGGTATGTATTATTATTCCATTTTATATTTATTTTATTATTTTAGAGATGAGGTCTCACTCTGTCACCCAGGCTTGAGTGTAGTGGCACCGTCTTAGCTCACTGCCACCTTGCACTCCTGTGCTCCAGCAATCCTGTCACCTCAGCCTCCCAAAGTGCTGGGATTAGAGGTGTGAGCCACTGTAAGCAGCCTCATTCCCATTTTATAGATGAGGAAGCTGAAGCGTGAAGAAGTTAAGTAAGAAATCCAAGCTTAAGTGTCCTGTAAATGGCAGAATGAGACTCAAAACCTGAGTCCCAACCCAATACATATCTTCTCCATCCCACTCTAGAGCAGCTTTGACTGAGCAGTGGAGACTCGAGGCTTTCAAATTTCCAAAGCCCAAGAAGAAGCTGAGGCGACACCAGACTAAAGAACCTGAAAGAAGAGAGCCTCCGGAAAAGGAGCAAGATTGAGGAGAGACAAAAGAGGTTGGAGAGTGGGAAAGTACACGTGGAGCATGCCCTTTATAAAACCCTAAGTCCATAGGCCCTTGCCTTGTATGACTCAAAGGAATGACTAAATTAGAGTGAAAAGCTCTGTTCCTCCCCAGCTTAGCTGCTCTTTAGAGATTGACCAGCCCCTCAGGAAAGAACTGCATGCATCTTTCTTCTAGTGATGCCTTCTAGTGAAGTTTGGTTTAGTTCTAGGAAGTCAGCATGAATCAGCCTTAGGTCCCTGACTCTAGCCTCTGTGGTTGAACTTGGAAAATAGGAAATCTTTCAAAAAAGGCAGTAGTCATGTCCAGTAATTCTTCTGGGGCTCCATCTAAGACAGGGCCATCCACAGACACCAGCACCCCCTTTAGGACCAGGCAGAATCATATTTGGTTAAAGGCAGATGTGGAGGGGATGCCAGGCCCTATTCCCAGACACAAGACACAGCAAGACCAAATTCCATGATCACCTTTCAGTGAAAAGCAACATCATTTCAGATCCAAGGAGCAGCCTTTCCAGATCAAGTTTGCACTGGTAAGGAGTTCTGATTTCAAGCAAAAGAAAACAAAGTCAAAATAACTTTGAAAAGCAAGAAAAAAATATGTGAGAGCTGAGTTACCTCTCCCAGGCTGTGGGAGTAGGTGGCTCCGGCTCCATCTCTCCTCAAGTTCCTCTCTATGCAACTATTTTTCTCTTCTATCTCAGTGCAGAGCACCTCTGTCTGCTTTGCAGGCCATGTGTAGGAAATGATCACCTGTAGCTCCTGGGTTGATGTGTTATAAGTCTAAGCACCCAAGGAATAGACTACTCTCTTTCTGCTGCTGTTAATTCCAAATTCCCAGGGGAAAGACTGTTCCAGCTTGGATGGCCCCTGTTTCTATAAGGTTTACCATTCACTGTGGAACATGGGGAATTGGTGAATCACAAAGGAACAGATTCTTTGTATGATATGGGTCCTCTGACTCATAAACTTATGACTGTGTCCTCTCATCATCTTCCCATTAGCCTCTTAAGACTCTTCCCTCCTCTGCGACATCTAAATGCCTATCTATTCCTCAGGACAGATTTATTTTGGGTTAAGTCTAGGTAACTATGCCACATAATAAAACATAAGTCCCATTTCGCCACATTCTTTCATCCTTAGAAGAAACATTTACACATTGTTTTATGAGCCTGGGATGGGTGAACCATGCAGACTAAGATTCATTTTTTTGTTGTTGTTATTGTTTTTGTTTGTTTGTTTTGAGACGGAGTCTCCCTGGCTGGAGTGCAGTGGCTCAATCTCGGCTCACTGCAACTTCTGTCTCCCAGGTTCAAGCAATTCCCCTGCCTCAGTCTCTGGAGTAGCTGGTATTACAGATGCCTGCCACCACGCACAGCTAGTTTTTGTATTTTTAGTAGAGATGGAGTTTTTCCATGTTGGCCAGGCTGTTCTTGAACTCCTGACCCCAGGTAATCGGCCCACCTCAGCCTCCCAAAGTCCTGAGATTACAGGTGTGAGCCACTGTGCCCGGCTGGATTCATGTTTTTGCCATGCTTATATTACAGGTGGGAGATGGACGCTAAACAACTGAAATACAATACATAATAAGCTAGGAAGTGACACATGCTGTGGGAAAAGAAAAAGAGGAGAAAGAGGATCAGGCATGGTATTATCCCTGTTTTGTTCTGGTTTTGTTTATTTTTTGGTTTTATTACACTGTTGGATTTGATTAACTCATAAAGGTCGAGTGTCTCTTATCTGAAATGCTTGGAACCAGAAGTCTTTTGGATTTCAGACTTTTTTCAGATTTTGGAATATTTGCATATACATAATGAGATATCTTGGGAATGGGCCCCAAACCTAAGCATGAAATTATTTATGTTGCACAGACACTTTATACACTTAGTCAGAAGGTAATTTTATACATTATTTTAAATGATTTTGTTCATGAAATAAAGTCTGGACTGCATTTTTACTTTGGTCAGGTGTGGAATTTTCCACTTGTGGAGTCATGTCAGCACTCAAAAAATTTCGGATTTTGGAGCATTACAGATTTCAGGTTTTTGGAGTAAAGATGCTCAACCTGTATATTTCTTTTAGCACTTTTGCATTTATTTTCATTGTGGGCAATGGGGATATAGTTTTTCTTTCTTTTCTGTATTTGGTTTGGGAATCACGATTATACCAGTTTCATTAAAATGACTTGGGCCACTTCATTTCTTATCTTTTTTCTCAGTGGTATAAGGGATCAGCTCATGCTGCGCATGCTGGCACGCTTCTGTCATCCCAGGTACAAGGCTGAGGCAGGTGGACTGCTTGATGCCAGGAGTTTGAGGTCAGCCTGAGCAACGTAGCAACATAGCCTTGTCTCAAGAAAAAAATAAAAAGAATAAAAGAAAAAGAAAAGAAAGAAAGGAATAAACTCTTACTTAGAAATATGATAAGGCTCATCTCCAATTCCATGTGGGTTTAAGGTTATTTGGGAGAAAAAGGCTTTGATAATTACTTCAGTGTTTATAATGAATTCAAATTCTCTACTCCTTGTACCAATTTTGGCATGTTATTTTTAAATGAATTTATTCACTTTATTTAGGCTGTTTTATTAGTTAATAATTACTCATAGCATGCTTTTTGTATTTTAAATTTCTGTAGTGGCTATATTTGTTCCCTTTTTAAAAGTTTCTGTACTTTGTAACTTGCAACTTCTCTTCTTTTACTAATCAATTTGACCAGACATGTGCCTACCTCATTTGCCTTTCCTATAAGCCAACTTTTGCTTTTGCTAATTTCTCTCTATTTTTCTTATATTATTGATTCCTTCTCATCTTTATTAACTACCTTCCAGTTATCTACTACTGTATGACAAAACACTCCTCACTTAATGGATTAAAACAATATTTCATTATTGTTTCTCAGGGTTCTGTGGGTTCACTGAGCTTTGCTGGTTGATTCTCAGTTTGGATTTGTGTTTGCAAATAGATAGCAGGTGAGCCAGAGTCATCTGGATGCTTAACTAGGACAGATGCTCAAGAAGGCTCACCCACATGGCTGGCAGTTGATGCTGACCACTGGCTGGGAGCTTAGCGGGGGCTGTAAACCAACACACTTCTTTATGTGACTTGGACTTCTGATCAGCATGGCAACTGGGTTCCAAGAGGGAACTAAGGAAGAAACATGCCAAGAGATGCAGACATCCATACAAAAACTGCAAGAGTTTTCATAAGTTAGCCTTAGAAGTCCTACAATGTTACTTCCTCTACATTCTCATGATGGAGCAAATCACAAAGTCCAGCCCATATTCAAGTGCATTTCCTCTTAAAGACTTGTTTACTAAAGAGACACATGATCTCTTTTAGGGGCTTACAGGTGCATGCCACTACATCTGCCTGCCCAAGGACTCTTCATTTTTAACTGTCTCTATATCTTTTATTCAGTCTCACAGTGTTTCTATTAATACAATTTTCTTAAAAATATTGTATGTTTCCTATGACTCTTACTTTGGTTCACTCCATCAGAAAAAAAGCCACACCCATAAATCTCTTTGAGATATATTGCTCTCTGGTAGGGCTGAGGTTCAAGATGCTGTGGCTTAGTGCTTTTAAAATTCTTAGAAGTCTAGTGAGCATACATATAAAATCCTTAAAAGACCTCTTAACTAGCTAAGATGGTCCAAGAGGTATCACCTGAAATTGTTCTAAAGTCCTGTAGGTGGACTCTTGATCTGAACCTTACTCTGAGGCCATGTCTTACAGGTAATACCCAGGCACTTATCATTTCCCTAAAGATGTTTTTAAATTTTGTGAACCTTTTGATGGAAGGAAAGACTGTTCCAGGCCCTCTGTCGTTCCTATAAATTCTACTCAAAAACTAAACAGTTATTTCTTTAATTAAGTAGTTCTCTCTATCTGAACTCTTTTTTTTTTTTTTTTTTTTTTTTTTTTTGAGATTGGGTGTCCCTCTGTCACTTAGGCTAGAATGCAGTGGCACAATCACGGCTCACTACACTGCAGGCTTGATTTTCCAGGCTCAAGTGATCCTTCCACCTCAGTCTCCTGAGTAGCTGGGACTACAGGTGCATGCCACCACGCCCGTCTATGTTTTTGTATTTTTAGTAGAGACAAGGTTTTGCCATGTTGCTGATGCTGATCTTGAACTCCAGAGCTCAAGTGATCTCAGCCTCCCAAAGTGCTGGGATTATAGCTGTAAACCACTGCACCCAGCCTGCTTGGAAATTACTTTAGCCAAGTCCAACAATTAAGTAAATGCATTTCTCTATTTTCCATGTTGCCATAGACAAATATTTCACTGGGCTTGCCATCATTATATGAAAGATATCCAAAGATATCCTGATTTCTCTGGTCTCCATTAACAATTCCTTATTGTCTTTCCAGCACTAACAATCTCCTTGAAACTCTTAGAGCTTCTGCCTGTTGCTCAGCCTCAAAAGTATAAGTTAGAGCCCATATTAAGGAACTACTGCAACATAATCTAATCTATCCTGATTACTGATGTACCAAGGCTGGGTTGGTGTGGGAATGGTCTACACCATTCTACATGGTGGAAGGGGTACACTGTCTGTGGATAATTTAAGACAATAATAAAGAGATTAATTGTTCATCTGCTTTTTATTACGACAGGCTTTGGCAATTCCAAACAGGCTTAGTAATAAAATATTTTTCCCTGTTGGATCAATGTGCTCCATACTCACCTTTTCATTCACCCACCATGCCACTGATCTTGATGATACAATTGATAAATATTAATAAGTACTGACTGATGAAAAATTAACATGTTTCTTTTTTCAAATAAAAGGTAAAATCATTGCCAATAACAGGGAAGAAGAGTATTCAACAGGTCAAGTGTGCCAAGGTCCTTCTCTTGTTTAGGAGAATAGACCACAATGGTGAAAAAACAAGAACTATGACTGGAGTGTGACATAGTAGTAATGTGATACAAGATTAACATCATGCGACCTATGCTCACTATGTTTGCTGAATTGGTTTAATGTATTTTACTGATCATTAATACTGTTCACCCAACTTTAAATAAATGGACCTTATTTGTTTTGCTTTAATAATTATCACTGTCTTGCTTAGAACTTCCTGTTGTTCCTCATCATCCTGTCACTGAGGGACCTAAAAAAATGTTGCAGTTCAGGTAAATCCACATTCTTATCCTGCTAGAGACTTTGTACCGTTTCATTTAGTGATCTGACAGCTGGGAGGCCCTTACAAACAAACAACACTGGCATTTCCCCACATTGAATTAATTTTATTTTAGAGACGGGGTCTCACTCTCTCGTCCAGACTGGAGTGCAGTGGTGACATCATAGGTCACTGTAACCTCCCGCTCCTGGGTTCCAGCCATCTTCCTGATTCAGCCTCCTGGGTAGTAGCTGGGATTACACCAAGCCCGTCTAATTTTTTAAATTATTACTATTTTATTTTTTTTATAGAGACAGAGTCTGGACATATGGTTCAGGCTGGTCTCCAATTCGTGACCACAAGCAATCCTTCTGCCTTGGCCTCCCAAAATGTTGGGATTTCAGGCGTAAGCCTGTACCACTCCTGGCCTCAAACTGAACTTCGGTGTAACTTTATGCTTGGCTTCCTAGCTCAATTTCTTGGGAAAACGGGAAGAATGAAAAGCTTCCTGGGCACCACTGCCTTTCCGTCTCTTACACGTGGATCTGAGAGTTCTAAGACATCTTTGAATGTAAAATTACTTTCTTTTTTGGAGGTGTAGCGAGGAATGGCGCATGATTCAACTTATGATATTGCACCTAAGAACGTTTCCAACTTTAAGAAAACCCCGTATCAAAAAAATCCAAACTTTAAAACAAGTCAGCTAGGTAGCAGTTACACAAAAAGATGCCTTGATTTACAAAAGGATTCACCAGAGGTTTTCTTTTCCACAGCTTTGTAAGCCTTTACTTTTTCCATTGTTTCAAAAGCTATTTAAAAATTTCAGGACTCTATTTCATAAAGCAAAGGTCGTCTTTAAAATGTAATAACTCTAATGATAAAAGTCACTTTAGAAATATTGGGAAATACAAATATTTTAAAAACGATCTGCAATCCCAGCGTTAATACTGTCACCATTCTGGTACATTTCCTTGGCATCTTTTAAGGACCACTTACGCACACCGAAGTTCAGGTCTTCAGAGACTGTGTTTAACCCCAAGGTTTCAGGCGTCCGGGGCGCCCACCCGCGGGCCGCGGTCCCCAGCGGAAGGATGTCCGCGCCGCAGCCACAGTAGGCTCCAGGGACACTCCTTCCTTTCTTTTTTCTGCTCCACCTCCCTAAACCTTCCAGTTTCAGCCACGGATACTCTCTTCCGCATCTGGCTAGCTGCAGCCCTCCACATTCCGTCTCAAAACAGGAAAAAAAATCCCCTTCAAGTGGGATTCACATCTCAGGCACGAAGGCGGAGCCTAGTCCAGGAGCGGGGAGGCGGGGGCGGCCGCAGCGCGCGCTCCCGCTTGGGCGCGGCCCCTCTCACACCGGCTCCGCCCCGCCCCCTCCCGCCCCCGTCCCGCCCCGCTCCGCCCTCTCGGGCGGAGACGCTCCGGGGAAGCGCGCGGCCGCAAGTCCTGGGCGCCATTTTAGATTCGGTGTCTGGCCGAGGCGCAGAGAGCAAACGCGGTGTTAGCCGCTTGCTGAGGGACTCTCTTGCGGCGCCGGGGGTCCCGGAACAAGGACGCAGACAGCGCGGGACGGAGAAGGAAGGCTTCTCTCTGGGCAGCCAGAGCCGCAAAGGTGGAGCCTCGTTGGCGCCCTCCGTGGGACCAGCGCCTCGGATGCGGGCGGAGCGCGGGGGGCCGCGGCCGCGGGAGCGCGAAGCGGGGGTCCCGGGGCGCCTCATGTGAGAGCCGCGGGACCAACCGCCGCCGCCGCCGCCGTTCCCGGAGCACGGGGTGGTGTGTGGGGGAAGCCGCCCCCGGCAGCAGGTAACGGCGGAGGGGCAGGGCCGAGCCCCGCTGGGACCGTGGACCGACTGTGGGCGGGCCGGGGGGGCGCGGGGGCCCGGGCGCGCGGGGGCCGTTCCTCGCGAGCACCGGGCGCGGCGCGGGGCGCGGCACCCAGACCTTGGCGCTAGCTCGGGGGCGTTTCCCCGCAGTGCCTGCTTCAAAGCATGTCAACAAGGCGTGGTGCGTGTGCGGCTGCCGCCTGCAGCCTGCCCGCGACGCCGCGGCTCCCGGGCTCACCGCGGCTCCAGCCCGGCTTTATGACCCTTGGCGGGGGTTGGTGACAGGCACCGTGGGGCTCGCGCTCTGTGGGGCTCTCCGGGCTTCGGCTACGCCTATGCTGGTAGCTTGAGAAATGAGGCACTGAAATTTTCTCAAAGCAAACTGCCCAGGGTGGGGCGCAGGAGAAATGGAGGACGCGAAAGCCAATCCGTGGGGAGGTGGCGCAGGGAGGAGGGTATGCCCCCGCCACTTAGCCGAGCGAAAAACTTGGTCAACTTGCGTTGAGCGGCTTCGCGCCTCCCTTGGGCGTGGGCAGTCCGTTAGGTGGGGTTGCAGACAGGGGTCAGGAAGCAGCTCTGTAAATGGTCTGTATTCCAAGCTTAGAGGTGAGACAGATCGTCTTTATTTTGTTGTTGCTAATGATGTCCAGTTGAGTGACCCAGATCTTTTAATTGAAATCCTCCGTTTCTAATTTGAAAAAAAAAATCACTTATCTCTGAAATATTTATAAAAATACCATCAACTCTATATATATGATCTGTGGACAGATTTTCGCCACTATGCGCTAACCATTTAGCTGTAAGTTAACCTCTTTATATTGTTTTATTCTTGTTATTTCAGCCAAAGAATGAATTTTAGTTTGATATTACTAAAAGCAGAACAGAAAGGAACTGTGATGCCAAAATAGACATTTAGCGCTAACTACAAATGGGCTTTTAAAATTACTGTATGCCCAGTGTAAAAGTGTCTAATAAAATGATGGACACAGCTAGCTGTTCACTTCCGGTCTTCATCTAATGATGAAGTCGACCGCTCCTTTCAAAGTTTTCTTTTCTTTATTTTGAGACAGTGAGACAGGGTTTCACTGTGCCACCCAGGCTGGAGTGGAGTGGTGCGATCTCAACTCTAGGGATCCTCCCACTCTGTGCTCTGGAGTAGCTGTTACTACGGGCGCGGGCCACCATGCCATGCTGATTTTTGTATTTTTTGTAGAAACAGGCTTCACCGTGTTTCCCAGGCTAGTCTCGAACTCCTGAGCTCGAGCGATCAGCCCGCCTTGTCCTCCCAGAGTGTTGGGATTACAGGTGTGAGCCATCGCACCCACCACGCCCAGCCTTCCCTCGAAAATTTTTGGAAATGAGTTAGCTCCCTAACTCCTTGTGTTGCTCAGCTGGTCTGTGGTCATTCCTCAGTTTGCTATTTAACAATTTGTAGTAGTAATATCAGTCCCTCACCGAAAGCTCTGGTGGCCTAAGTTGCATTATTTGGGGCCTCGAAATGTTGCAGGAAATTAAACTGCCAG
Source organism: Cebus imitator (assembly GCF_001604975.1). Lineage (NCBI taxonomy): Eukaryota > Metazoa > Chordata > Mammalia > Primates > Cebidae > Cebus > Cebus imitator. Next base: position 2,127,582 of record NW_016107567.1, read on the forward strand.
AGTCCTGAAGAGGCCTAGTTTTGGTGTTCTAGATTTCTATAGTCTGGAAAGTCTCATTGACATTCTGTAGTACAGCTTGGCCCTCCACACTCCTGTTCAGATATAAGAGATGTTTTCACTTGGACAAAAGTAGGAATTACAGGGTCCATTGATGTAAATTTTGCAGGCTGGATGTTGCTCTGAGTTGTTTTAACTTTCTGTATAGCAGTTTCATGTGTAAATAGATTTAATAAGACTATTAAAGTCATGTAAATTTTTTCATACATAAATGAAACCAACTTGGAAACGTTGACATTTAAAATTTTTATTGTGTCTACTCACTTCTGTTATTTTCATGCATAAATAAGGATAGTGCAGAGGCTATTTTTATTGGAATTTGGCCTTAAATTTTTTTCTGTTGCTTAATGCTCTATAATTGTGACATAGCCATATTACAGACGGCAATTTACAGACTTAATTCAGCTATTCGTAAAGTGGTAAGTGCCTAAAATATGCTTTGGTGATCATACAGTGTTTTTATATCTAGAACAAGGGATACTGTACTTTAGTGGTGCATACTGTTGGAAAAGATTTTGTCGACTTTTTTACCCTGAACTTTGAAAGGTATTTAAGTACACTTTATTTGAAATAGTACTATAATAGACAAAAGAAAGTTTCTATTTTTAGGACCAGCAAGGTATTAGCAAAGATTATGTGAATAGGGCTACCATTTTATTTTTGTTTATATATCCATATATTCTAAAATGAATCATTCCATCTTTAAGTTGACTAGTTCTGGTTTTAGAAGATTATTCTCTAGAAACAGGCAATCAGTATTATAATAAGATATAGAAATTATGAAGACTGCGTCTTTCTTTTTTGAATCTCTGTATCTCAAACTCATGAGTTTTAGGTGATCAAAAGAGAAATTATAAGCTCTGGATAGCAAACACTTTGTTCTTTGACCCAAATTTTATATAATAAAATTAAAGTAAGCCTCAGGGTAAGTTAAAGCAGAAAAATGGGTCATAATGACGGCGTTATCTCAACCTCTAGTGAGACGTTGTTATTAGAAGAGACTTATTAAAGATTGCAATGTAGATTATACACTTTACACGTAAAAAAAAAATCTAAGAGTCACACGTAAGTTCCGGTCTTCCATCAAACTTCCTTCTTGCTGTCACCTCTGTCATTCTATTTTCTCTCTTGTTCTCCCCTTGCTTAATAGGGAATACATAATTTACTTCACTTTATTCACATAGTTGGTAGTAGGAGCAGTGAGGAATAGGCAGTATATTGCACATGTGCTAAGACCTCTTAGACTGACTTTCATGGCATTAAGGTCAGAGGCCTCTGCCATTTTCTTTTTACTCTCCAGCTGCCAGTCCTCTTTCACAAGTTTTGCGAGCTACTGGATGGAGAATGCAGAAACATTTGTTTTACAGTAACGCATATGCACATCCTTCATCCCACACAGGAATTAGAAATTCTTTTATGCTCATAGGCTAGAAAAGAGTTGGAGCAACAGGCCATCTTTCTGAAAGTTTGTGACCCCAAGTTTAGGTCGAAAGGACTCCCTGCCAGAACTGTTCTCTAGAAACAGAAGTGTTACAGGCTCTAAACTAACCACCAAAGTGTCTGCAGCCATTTAGTTTACAGCTTGCTATACTTTTCCAACAAACAAATCAAAAGAAGACCTTTTAAAAAATCCAATTACACAGCAATGCATTGATACTAAAAAAATGTGTAAAATGTAAAAAGGGAAAAGATATTTGCAAGAAGAAAAAATTACCTGTAATCTGACATCTACTGGCGGTTACTATAATAATTCAGTAAGTCTACTTCCAGGGTATGTCTACTCATACACAAGCTCTCTCACTCTCTTTCACACACACACACACACACACACACTCTCTCTCTCTCTCTCTCTCTCTCTCTCTCTCTCTCCATATTAAAGCAAAAATAGAGCTGGTTTGGCAGTGCTGCATGTAGTTACTCAGGGGGCTGAGGTGGAAAGATTGTTTGATCTTGCGAAGTCAAGGCAGCAGGGAGCCATGATCGTGCCACTGCACTCCAACCTGGGTGACAGAGCGAGACCCCTTCTTGAATGAGTGAATTGAATGAATGAGTGAATCATTATTTGCCTTCTGGTCGGTAACCCCGGTTTTTAGTGTGTTGTGTACTTTAATGTTGTTAGTGCTGGACTGCTTTCCTAGACAACAATCATATCTCAACAGTTCAGTCATATCTCCCCTTTGAAAAGCCTTAGTAGCATTGTATTTCTTACAGAAACCCTATGTTTCATTAAACTCATTTTGCAAATTGAAGCATAGGAAGATCAAGTAATTTGTTCAGAGCCACATAGCCAATGAAAGGTAGAGCCAGAATTTAAACCCAAGGAGCTTGGTTCCAGAGCCCATTCTCTTTAACCGTAATACTATTTTGCCATGAAAAACCTATCTTTCAAAGAAACTAATGGAATTAAAGTGCTAAGAGTACATAGAATAAACACATAGGTATAATTCAGAAATACAACTTGGGGAAAACAGTGCAATAGTAAGTGATGTGTTTGAAGAAGAAGCTATTTCCAGACCAAACCATTCATAGTAGGGTTGGTTTTGCTTATTTTAGGTAGAGTTAGAAATGTCTTGCAGTAACACTCCATTGCCTGTTCATGGCAGGTGGTGGTTTCAGGAAGAAACTGTTCCACCTCAGATCATTAGGCATTAAGAGTCTCATAGGGAGCGTGAAGTCTAGATCCCTCACATACACATTTCACAATAAAGTTCGCACTCCGATGAGAATCTAACGTAGCTGCTGATACGACAGGAGGAGGAGCTCAGGTGAAGCTTGCTCACTTCCTGCTGTGGGGCCTGGTTCTGGTCCTTGGTGACCAGAACCGCAGGACCCCTGTATAGACTATTAAATGTGGAAGGTCTCTTGGCTACTTAATTAATATCCTCTCTGGAGGTTCTTTGGACCTTAGTCTGCCTCGAGTTCAAGAACAAATATCCTTAGATTACTTTTAAGAAACTTTTACAAAGCATCACTATGTACGTTCCCTTTTATATTCATTTCAGTTAGGTTGACCACAACTTTTGAAATATAAATTCTTGGCTTAGTTTCAAAATCACAATAATCTTTCACCCATATAATATATACTGTATGTTATACTGATAAATGTTAATGTTTAAAAACATGCCAAATATATATAAAATTTATAAAACCATAGTTGGCCTTCATTGGCATTTTCATAATAGTTTGTTTTAATATTCTTGAATTACTGATCCAGTTCTTCCTGCATGTTTATGTTTGTGTATATAAACACATCTCAGTGACAGAAGAATTAATTTGGGGTTTATTTCTATTCAAAAGTTGAGTAGAAAAAAACTGACACATTTTTTGGAATAGGATGAAACGAGGAGGAAGAGATAGTGACCGTAATTCATCAGAAGAAGGAACTGCAGAGAAATCCAAGAAACTGAGGACTACAAATGAGCATTCTCAGACTTGTGATTGGGGCAATCTTCTTCAGGACATTATTCTCCAAGTGTTTAAGTATTTGCCTCTTCTTGACCGGGCTCATGCTTCACAAGTGTGCCGCAACTGGAACCAGGTATTTCACATGCCTGACTTGTGGAGATGTTTTGAATTTGAACTGAATCAGCCAGCTACATCTTATTTGAAAGCTACCCATCCAGAGCTGATCAAACAGATTATTAAAAGACATTCAAACCATCTACAATATGTCAGCTTCAAGGTAATATTTTAAATCCATCTTTTAAAAAATATTTTTAGTGGCTTTTGTTTCCTAAACCAGTACATCTTCTCATGCCTTTAAAATGTTTGCTTTTTCAGGGAAAATGCTTAAAAATTTAGAATTACTGTATACCTTAGAAGCTGTCACAAAATAATTATTATATTTGATGGAGCTAAATTCCTTTGTTAATTATTAATAATTTCTTAGAAAAGCAAAAGCAGCCACTAAATTAATGTAAGTCATTGATAAAGCTGTGAATTACATTGAATTATTGTGAATGAATTTGAGGAAAAAGAAATATCTAATAAATAAAAACTGGGGAGATTATAATTGAGTAGAACTTTAATTGCTATTTCTGTCTAACAGGAACTTAGTGTTACTTAGTGATGGCATTTTGAAATGGGATCTTCAAATGAAAAGAAACTATGTAGAACGTTTAGGTGAATATATTTTAGAGAGAAATAGAAAAAGGTACCTGGAAGAATGCCAAAGGAAACTGTTTATTTCTTTTTGTTGCTGGAAGAAAGGTGTTGGAAATCATGCAGTGGTGAGATAAACGAAGTGGGTGGCTTTTTAAGATATCCAGAATAGTTTAAGAAATCCTAGCTGGATATGGGCACCTGTATTCCCATAATCCCAGCTTCTGAGGAGGCTGAGGCAGGAAGATGGCATGAGCCCAGGAGTTTGAGGTGTGTGCTACAATTGTGCCTGGGTGACAGAGCAAGACCCTGTCTCTATTTAAAAAAATAAAGACATCACAGTGGTTTGTGTGTGTGAGGCATGTCATGTTTTGTTTGGGGGATGAATAATGAAATACGGGCATGTTTACTGAACCTTTAAACACCAGGTTTTTTGGTAGCAAATAACTTATTTAAAAAAAAAAAAGACAAGACAATGCATGAGTACTTGATTTACTTGTAGGTAGCAATTGCTGAACAGTCCAGGTTAGGCAAAGCAGTGGTTCGTAACCCAGAGCTTCTTGCCATACTAAGATCCTCTCTTCCCTCAAAGAGTGTAATTTTCTCTTAGATGGAGATTATCTGCTTATTCTCTAATGTGTGTCCAAGGAGGAGGAGAGAATTAATGATGGGAATAGTTGGATATGTTTTCACCTTTTTTTCCCAGAAAAATGCACAAAGGCACTTAGGCCACTGATTGCCAGGTTTTACAAATAAAAATGTAAGATGAGTATTTAAATATGAATTTGAAATAATCAGTGAATAATTTTTAATGTAGTTACATTCCGTTTAATGTTTGGGGCATCTTCAGTACTAAAAAATGTCTGCTGTTTGCCTGAAATTTAAATTTAATTGGATGTCTTGTATAATATCTTGCAGTTCTAACTGGGGGCAAGGGTAGGGGGATGAAACAAATTCAAGACTCATCCCCATACACCCCCAGGGAAGAAGCCTGAAGAGGTTTCTGTTTGGCTTTAGTCATCTTTGATTTGTCTAAGAGTGTTCTAATGGTAAATCATATACAAAGATGAGTATAATACATTAATCTGATAGGTCTTAAAGTCCAGTTCCATCTAGTAGATTTGCTGGGTCATTTTTATTCTTTTACAGCCCTGTGATACAATTCAGGTATATCTAACTAGTATAACCCTCATAAAATCATTTGTGCAAAAGTTTAACATTTTTATTAGGGTTTATTTTCCTGAGGAAATAATTTCTGATTTACAAAAAAAGAGTCATATCACAGGATTTTTCTGGTCTCTGCTGATAGCCTTCACTGATTATAGACCAAGGAGGCTTGCAGTTAGAATTGTTAGCCTAGAACAGTGGTTCTCAACTTTATGTGCATCAAAATCACTTGGAGGGCTTGTAAAGCCAAAAATTGCTGGTCCTACCCCAACAGTGTCTGATTGAGATGGTCTGGGTTCGGTATTGCATGTTAACATGTTCCCAGGTGATGTTGATGCTGCTGGTCCAGGGACCACATATTATCTATAAGTAGCTCTGAAACTAATATAATTAACACATTAGTTTTACAACCCACTGTTAACATTTTTGGGATAAAGTAGTGTATATGAATCTGGAAATTAAGCATATCCTTGTAACTATTGTTTTAAGGTACTTGCTTCCCAGGAAACAGCTAACTTTCTAATGGAAGAGCTGCTTCTTACATCCTTGAGGGTTTTTTTTGGCCCTATTATCCTTCCCTTAGGAAATGTCTACACAGAAGTATGTGTGAGAATAGCTACCTCTTACTTAGTTTAGATTTTCATGCCTCGCTGGTCCAGTACTCTCGTTTTACTTCACATTTATCTCCCCATTAGTAACATTAATGTTGAATCCCAGGTTGTGATACACCTGAACATTTTGAGTAAATACTCATTCAGTTTCTAGTGCCTTGAAACATGCATACCATAGACACTGTATTTATATGAATTATATGATCTACTACCAAATAATTATTTTTTAAAGACTATAAATTGATTTATTTTTATTCCATTAGTTTATACTGTCACTTTGGAATAAATCAGTGTAAAAGCCAACATTAAATATGTCTCTTATAATGAAAGCTAGGTCTTGTCTTGACAATTGCCCTTTTACTTTTTCATAGAGACTCAGAAAAGGCTGAAGTTGGAGATGAGGGTGGAGGGTGGATGATTGAAAGAATACTCTTTAATTTATAATGCAATAAACTAGTAATGATACTTAATATGTGCACAGAGAAATACAAATAGATACATGAGTAATCTCTTTGACGTCTGGGTATTTGGGGGGAAAAAGTAAAAAATTTATATATATATATATAAACATGTATCTGTGTATATATGTATATATATATATACACACACACACACGAGTAATTGGTGTTTCTTAGGTGGACAGCAGCAAGGAATCAGCTGAAGCAGCTTGTGATATACTGTCGCAACTTGTGAATTGCTCTTTAAAAACACTTGGACTTATTTCAACTGCTCGACCAAGCTTTATGGATTTACCAAAGGTATCTGTTACTTTTGTTTTATTGTCTATTACTGAGAAATCCAGTGAAAGTCTGACCTTTTTTTTTTTTTTTTGTACTGACAGTGTGAGTATAAGGAAAGTAATGTTTGTATACATAATGGAAAACCAGTTACTATTTAGAATGAAAAGAAACAGTATTTTTTAAGCGTTTTTTTTTTTTTAATCATTTGTACTTTTAAATTGGTATGGCTAAAGAAATTTACAGAGGAGTCTATAGGAAGTATTAAAAGAAACTCTCTAAGTTAAAGAGTCAAGCATATTAGAAAAAAAGGGACACATAGTGGCTTATTTTGGAGCTTCCAGAGCAGATTGGTGAAGTTAAAATCAAAGAATAATGGAGAGTACCAGTATTGAGAGCAGATATAGCTTATAAAATCTTTTGGCAAGTGTTCTGTAAAGATTGAATCTTGACCAGAGTTAGTATCAGCAGAGTTTAGATTAATTTACAGACTTAAAGACATCCTTTTTTTGGGTTAAAAGTTAACATATATTCATATATGTATTCTAACATGATAAATCAGAGAGCGTATCTCTCTCCCTCACAGCTATTCTCTTAAAATACAAAATTAAGAAGGGTGTATTTTTAGAAAGGCAACTGATAAAGGTGGCTGACTATGTTAGCTAATGGTTAGTAGGTTAGTATCCAACATTAATTTGAAAGTTTTTTCCCAGAGGACACTGAAAACTAAAATATAGACATCCTTTTAAGTACCTAGTAGTAAATTTAATATACTAGGATGATTGAGGAAGGAATATAACTAAATTGAATATCTGTTAGAACCCAGGTGGTTGTTTCAATGGAATTTCTGTACCAAATAAATTATCCGTTGATTTCAAAGTCTTAATTGATTTATATCAGCAGTTTATGTCAAAGTGTTAATTGATTTTGAGACATTTTCATTACATATGTACATTTTGAGATAGAATTTTTTTCATATATAAAATAAGGGAAATGGACAAGAGAATCTGATTATCTTAATATTTTAAGATCTTAAATACAGAAGTTAGATCATCGTGGTACTCCGACTTAATGTGTAAAAATCTTCTGAATAACCACATAATTTTTGGATTTCTATCCCTTTTTCAAATTTGGGGTGATTCTAAGTCTCCTCTTTGAGCAGTCCAAGTGATTCTGATTAAGATGGTTCAAGGAACTCGCTCTAAGAAGTACTTGTTGTATGGTATAGTACCACCTTGAAGCTTCAAATGGGAAATGAAACAATCTGAAATGATTTTTAGTGTAACTACCATAGCGGAAATACAAATATACATACTGACTCATATGATGTATATAAAATATACCATATTAAAAGATACATTGAACATAATTTTCTTTTTTTTCTTATCACTATGCATATATCTAGTACTAATTTGGGAACCATGAATGCAGCTAATGGAAATAATTATTCTTTCCTTGTTGAGTCTAGGATACTTAGCACTGTTTTTCTTCTTTTCTTTTCCAAAAGCTATAAGCTTTTGTAGAAGATTGAAGTAGGGTGTTGCTGTATTTTGGAAATCCTGAGAGAACTGAAGAGAATATAGAGGAAATGTTTTTGACCAGAGCTTAATTGGGGAAATGGGGAAAGATGTCAGTGATACAGTCATTAGACTACAAATGACGTGTGTTTGTACAAGATATAATTGAGTTTGATGTGAAAATATTAGGAGAGAGATGTTAACATTTAAGTAGTTAAATAGTTACTTAATCCAAATAACCAGTTATTTAGTCACAGTAGGGAAAAAGTAAAGAACGAGAAGGTAGTGTTTTGGCTGGGTGTGGTGGCTTACACCTGTAATCAGAGCATCTTGGGAAGCCAAGGCAGGAGGTTCCCTCCCTTGCATCCAAAAGTTTAAGACCAACCTGGGCAGCATAGCAAGACCCGTCTCTACAAAAAAAAAAAAAAAAATTAGCTGGGCATGGTGGCTCATACCTGCAGTCCTAGCTACTAGGGAGTATGAAACAAGAGGATTGCTTGAGCTCAGGAGTTCATGGTTGAAGTGAGCTAAGAAGGTGCCACCGTACTCCAGCCTGAATGACAAGAACAATACTCTGTCTCAAAAAAAAAAAAGAAAAGAAAAAAAAAAAGTAATGTGTCATTGTACTTTCCTGGCTTTTAGCTTGTCCTCATCCTTTTTCGCTCCTGTAGAGAATTTATAAAGCTAAGTGGAGCATGAAGTTGGTTTTGTAGGAAGTAATATGTTGGACCGTGTATTAGCCTTTCCTTACTCTCCTGGATTGTTTTCCTGGTTGTTTCAACTTCGTATCTTAGCTGTGATTAAGAGCTGCATACTTTGAGAATGCTTTAATTTCTGTTTGCCTACATTGATTCCTTTAGGTAAAATTCTGTGTCCAACAGATACATACGTGTGTGTGTGTATATATAGATACATACATATGTACATACACATGCAGGGTCCAATCCCACAGGGTCTAGAGGGTGTTCTTTTGTGTGCTGAGACAATAGATTGCAGGAAAGAAAGACGCAGAGTTAAGAGAAGAATTCACCTGGGCCTGGGGGACCACTGCTACCAAGGCATGGAGTCCAGTAGTGGCCCTGAATGCCTGGGTGTGCTGATATTTATTGTATATAAGGTATGGAGGCAGGGTCAGGAGAGTGACTCACCTGACATGATTGATAGGGTCAAGTAAATCACATACTTACAGTATAGGGGTCCCCTCCCTTTCAGGTAGCCACTGTAAGGAGGGGAGGCACATATGTCAACTTCTTTCTATGCACTTATTAGAAAGATCAAAGGCTTTTAGGATTCCTCTCCTCTTACCTCTCATGACTTCTGAGAACTTAAAAAGAGCACTGGTGGGAAAGCGGAACATGAGAGTAGATAAGGATGGTGACCATCAGAGCACAGCACCACAGAGAGGCATTTAAGTCCCTGGATGTCTGCGGGCAGGCCTGGCTAATGTCAGACCTTCCTTAAGAGCCGGGCAAAGAAGAGTGTTCTCTGGATTCCCCCATTGAAAGGGAAACTCCCCTTCACGGCCTGCTAAGTAGTTGGCATCTTCCCAGGCACTGGCACTACCAAAAGGCTTGCCTGCTAAGTAATGGGTGCCTTCCCAGGTGCTGGTGCTACTCCAAGGCTCTCACTCTCCCCTCCTGATTACTTTTCACAATGTCCCTTCAGTTCCTAATTATATTTTACCCAATTGTGTCTATATATATGACTAAAATGATTCTACACTATAATACTAAAACAAAGATTAATAATAGAGAATAACTATTTAATAAGATTCATTATATAATTGACTGTGATTGTAACTAAGTAATCAGTAAATATATCATTATACAACTAAGTAATTAGTATATTTGATATCATTGCTATACCTAAGTAATCAGTAAATGTATTTGGTATCCTTGCTATATCTAAGTAATCATTTATTATGTTGGGACAGATTGTGCCTTTAGTCTCATCCCTTGGCACCGGGGCAACTTTTTTCCCACATATACACATAATATATGATGAATGATACTCATTGGTGTGTTTGTGGACAAAATACATTAAAGTAGTAGTCTTGAAAATATTGTAGATAACATTTGAAGGAATTTTAAACTTGGAATTTTAAGTATGATTTTGATTGTTTCAGAATCAAATTTTCTGTGAGTTTTCATATCTCAAATGAGTCATAGATTTTGAATAGATTATTATGTTAATTTTTTTTTTTTTTTAAGATGGAATTTCGTTCTCTCTTGTTGCCCAAGCTGCAGTGCAGTGGTACAATCTCAATTCACTGCAACCTTTGCCTCCCAAGTTCAAGCTATTCTCCCGCCTTAGCCTCCCAAGTAGCTGGGACTACAGGTGCCCAGCATCACGCCCAGCTAATTTTTGTATTTTTAGTATAGACAGGGTTTCACCATGTTGGCTAGGCTGGTCTCGAACTTCTGACCTCCGGTGATCCACTTGTTTGGGCCTCCCAAAATGCTGGGATTACAGGTGTGAGCCACCACGCCTAACTATTATATTAACTTTTAATGATTGTGTTAATAGTTATTACTATTTCAGTGGTCATAACTATTAAACAGAAACGAAATGCAGTTTAGTGTTATAAAGCATGAAAGTAGGGTTTCCAGATACGGTAAAGTGAAGTATCTGAGAGAAATTCTCATCCTTGGTTCCAGAATTCCTCTTTTTACTTGCCAGTGGTTTCTCTGCTTTAGAGACACTTATGCTGAGGCTGGAAATGCTTTTTTCCCCTGCACATAAATAGGCTCTTCTCAAAGATGGCAGATAGTCACTTCTTTTTACCATACTCACAGGAACAGAATGAAGGGGTGCCACCCCTAAAACAGTTACAAAATAATATGTCGTTACAGTTCACATGAACTGTAGTACTAGGAAACCCCTAAATTCTCATTTCTAAAAATGGAAATAATTTTTTTTTTTTTTTTGCTTTTCAGTCTCACTTTATCTCTGCACTGACAGTTGTATTTGTAAACTCCAAATCCCTGTCCTCGCTTAAGATAGATGATACTCCAGTAGATGATCCATCTCTCAAAGTACTAGTGGCCAACAACAGTGATACACTGAAGCTGTTGAAAATGAGCAGCTGTCCTCATGTCTCTCCAGCAGGTATGTTGTGTTTTTTGCTAGACACACTTTAGTAAACTGCATTGATAAAATTAGAAAAATCTATGATCATTAACCTTAAAGGTGGATTAATATGACTGCTTCATCTCTTTTGCATAAAAATATTTTTAATGTAGTAATAGAATAGCATAATTCTGTAGGGTTACTAGCCTAGACACTGACTTTCAGCTTGTTTTCTAATCCTATTTGGTAAATTTATATATAGCACATGCTAGAAAATGATAGAGAAAAAGAGGAAAGGACAGTATGAGGTCAGCCTGAAGTGCCCCATTGAGTAAAACAGAATTTTTTCTAATTGTAGTTGAGCTTATAGGGTAGGTATTGAGTCAGAGCAGTCACATAATTGCTTTTCTTCTTCTTATGTGGAGGGAGGGTTGTACTAAGTGGTGGCCTTATATTTTGTAAGGTGATGTTTTTCCTAAGTTGAATTTTGGAGCCAAGAACCCATCAAATGGGAGAAGAGCATTATAAAAGCTCTTTCCAGTTTCTCTTATATAGAATTTTCTGAGCATTACTACATTACTCTAATTTGAGATTATTTAAATTCCAGGTGGTTTGTATTGAAAAATGAGTATAAATGCTACTACTATATTATACTACTGTCTGCTGCTTCATTTCTGACTCCTCCCATTATTGACATGTTTGCTGATCCTTTAGTTGTGTAATTTGGGAAACCTGTTCTTTAAGGGATAGTGTCAAATCTTTGATCTTTACAAAACACTTCCAACCTTCTTGCCATCACTGAATATCAGCCTTCTCCCAGGAAATGAATCCTTTTTAGATGGAAATTGCTTGCTCATTCTCCCAAGTCTCCTGGCTCATTTTCTTTTCTCCCACAGGAGGCTCCTGGTGATGAGAATGGCTCGGTCTACTGTTGTATTTTCCTAGCCAGCTTTGCCGCTTACAGATTACCATTGAAACTATTATAAAACAGAAGTTAAGAATAGGCTTTGGCAGTTACTTCTTATATAACCTTGATTACATTTTTTATCTACTGTATAGGTCTTCTATCAGAGTAAAGTCTGTGCTTCCTGGCTTCATAGTGTACAAGGTCCTTTGTATCTTGACTTCCACCTATCTCTTTAATCTTGCTTTGCTGGCCACTCACTTGCAGCTTTTACTTGGGCCCTATGGAACCACAGATAGTTGTTTGTACCTTTGTTTGTGGTTGCTCAGTGCACTTTACCCTGTGGAATACTTGCTCAAATGTTTTAACTTCATCCCAGTAACTCCTTCCAGCCCAACCTTCAGAATTCAGCTCAGATGTGAACTGTGTTGACCCTCCCTTCTTTTTTCTGGTTGAGATCCCCCACCTGTGTATTTCCAGAACACTCCGAACATTAATTGCTAGCATTTACCACATTGTATGAGAGTCTTTATGTCTCTGATTTCTCTGTAAAACTGTGGGTTCATAGTTCTCTTTATTCGGGTATATCCTGTGTTCATTCATTTTTACTAAATATACAGATCAGTTCTAATAGCATAGTATAAACTTACCTGATCCCACTTAATTGCAACCGCCCAGTGGGTTCACCTTGCCCGCTGCCCAGACAGAATTGATTTATCAAGACAGGAATTGCAGTGGAGAAAGAGTAATTCATGCAGAACAAGCTGTGCAGGAAACTGGAGTTTTGTTATTACTCAAATCAGTGTCCCCTTGCATTTGGGGATCAGAGATTTAAAGATAATTTGGCAGGTAGGGGCGTGGGAAGTGCTGATCGGTCAGGTTGGAGATGGAATCTTAGGGGGTCAAATTAGGTTTTCTAAATGTCTTCTGTTCTTAGGTGTGATGGCAGAACTGGTTGGACCAGATTACCAGTCTGGGTGGTGTCAGCTGACCATTTAGCCAGCGCAGGGTCTGCAAAATATCTCAAGCACTGAACTTAGGTTTTACAATAAGGATGAGGAGGTTCAAGCTCTTGGAGCCAGAGTCTTTGGCTTAATAACCCCCACATGGTAATTTCTAATCTTGTAGCTAGCGTAGAAGTCCTGCAAAGGCACACTGGAGCTCAGGGAAGAAGGAGGGGTCTTTTCGTGAAAGGGCTGTTACCAATTTTGTTTCAGAGTCAAACCATGAACTGAATTCCTTCCCAAAGTTAGTTCGGCCTATGCCCAGGAATGAATAAGGGCAGCTTAAGGGTTAGAGGCAATACAGAGTCCGTTAGGTCTGATTTCTTTCACTGTCGTCATTTCCTCAGTTATAATTTTGAAAAGGTGGTTTCATAGTGACTTTAGTTCTTCAGGAAAGGAAGGGAAGAGTAAGAATACTTGCAATACTTTTTATTTGAAAAGTATAACAGGTTTCAATTGAAATGTCATATTTACATATTTTCCATCTATATTTTGCATATTTGGACAGTTTCTCTAAGCTGAAATTAGGTACTATTTTCTACTTTCTTCACTGAACATTTAGTCAATTTTGTTTCCATTTCATATAGTTGTTATAATTGTTTGTTACTGGACCTCTAGGTTAGTATGACTGTTAGTGCCACTAGTGCGTGTTGCTTCCTTAATATTAATTATCAGCTTGGACTAATGAACATTTAGTTACTTAGTTCCGTTGTTGGTAAGCCAACATTTGCATTATAGTTCTAAGGTTGTACACTTGTTTCTGCTTTTTGCTGTGATTTAAAAAAAAAAAAATTTGGCATATAGCAGTTTGCTTGTATTAATTTCTTCTTCAGGGTACATTCTTAAGAAGTGGATGTCCTAGGACAAAGGGTCCAAATGTTTTTCTGCTTCTTGTCATGTTGCTTTTTTCCCAAATGAGTTGTATGAATTTATAGTGCCACCACTAATCATCAGTTTTACTGTCATATAATTCACAATTCTCATTTAAAATGTACAACTAACTGACTTTTAGTATATTGATAAAGTAGTGCACACACCACCACCATTTTAGAACACTTTTATTATCCTAAAAAGAAATCACATACCTCTTAGCTCTTGCCCCCAAAACCTCCATCCCAACCATCCCTAGGCAACCACTAATCTACTTTGTGTCTGTGTAGATTTGCCTATTCTGGACATTTCATACAAATGGAAATCTACCTTTTGACTATTTTTTTTTTTTTTTTTGGGGACGGAGTTTCGCTCTTGTTACCCAGGCTGGAGTGCAATGGCGCGATCTCGGCTCACCGCAACCTCCGCCTCCTGGGTTCAGGCAATTCTCCGGCCTCAGCCTCTCGAGTAGCTGGGACTACAGGCATGCACCATCATGCCCAGCTAATTTTTGTATTTTTAGTAGAGATGAGGTTTCACCTTGTTGACCAGGATGGTCTCGATCTCTTGACCTCGTGATCCTTCCACCTCGGCCTCCCAAAGTGCTGGGATTACAGGCTTGAGCCACTGCGCCCGACCTCCTTTTGACTATTATGAATGATGTTGCTGTGCACATTTATGTACAAGTTTTGTATGGACATATGGTTTAGTTTCTCTTAGGTATATACCTAGTGATCATATAGTAACTGACTGAGGAAATGCCAGGCTGTTTTCCACAGCTGCTGTGTACCACTTTACATATCCACTAGCAGTGTCTTCTAACACTTGTCTTTTTGATTGTAGCCATCCTAGGGGGTGTAAACTCATTGCAGTTTTGACTTGTATTTTCTTGATGATTAAAGGTGTTGAATATCTTTTTTTTTTTTTTTTTTTTTCTGAGACAGGGTCTCACTCTGTCACCCAGGCTGGAGTGCAGTGGCGTAATCTCGGCCCACTGCAACCTCTCTGCCTCCCACGAGGAGGTTCGGGGGATTGTCCTGCCTCAGCCTCCTAAGTAGCTGGAATCACAGGCACCTGCCACCACGCCTGGCTAATTTTTGTATTTTTAGTAGAGATAAGGTTTCACCACATTGGCCAGGCTGGTCTTGAACTCCTGACATCAGGTGATCTGACCGCCTAGGCTTCCCAAAGTGCCAGAGTTACAAGTGTGAGCCACCACACCCGGCCCTTTTGCCTTTTTTCCAGTTGGGTTTTTTCCTCTTAATTTATTGAGTTGTAATAATGCTCTAGTTATGTTTTTAACTGTGTTATGTTTTTAAACACTTGGAACTGTGTATTAGTGTTCTTTTTGCTGTGTAACTGACAGATACAAAGCAGCTTAAACAAACACCCATTTATTCACTCCACTATTCTGTACATTAGAGCTGTAGGTAGGGCTCAAGTGGCTTCTCTGCTTAAAGTCTTAAAAGGCTGAGATGAAAGTGTCAGGAAGGCTGGGCTCTTACCTGGACGCTCTGGAGAAGAATCCACTTCCACATTCATTCAAGTTACTGGCTGAATTAGTTCCCTGTAATTGTTGGACTGACATCCAGTTTCCTTATTGGCTGTCAGCAAGAGGCTGTTTGGGGGTCTCTCTGCTCTTAGAGGCTGCTTCTGTTTTTCTTTTTTGGCTCTGTCTAGCTTAGCGCCAGCAATAACATGTTGAGTCCCCTTTGCATTTTGAATCTTTGACTTCCTCTTCTCCAGTCAACCAGTGAAAGCTGCTTAAAAAGGGGCTTATGTGATTCAACTAGGACCACCCAGATAATCTCTTTCATGTATGGTCAGCTGTGCCGTATATCACAATCATGGGCATGATATCTTATGGAATTCACAGTTGCTAGGCATTAGGGTATGGAATCTTGGAGGCCATTTTGCAAATTACACCTGCCACAACTGCTTTTGTAGTTATTAAATGATACTTCAAAGTTTCTTTTATTTGCATTATTGGTTACCATTTCCCATGTGTGTGTTTTCTTTTTTTATATTAAGCTTTTTGAGATTGCAAAGAACAGAAATATGCTTAGGTTACCTTGAGTAATCGGTGTATTTCAAAGTATATAAGATAGCCAGGCATGGTGGTGTGTGCCTGTAATCTCAGCTACTCAGGAGGCTGAGGCAGGAGAATCGCTTAAACCTGGGAGGCGGCGGTTGCAGTGAGCCAAGATCGCACCATTGTATTTTGTATTTTATCCTGGGTGGCAGAGTGGCAGAGTGAGACTCCGTCTCAAAACAAAAACAAAGTATATACCTACCTTCTGGAAAACAGAAACTTTGTGGTTGCTGAATACTGAGACATTACTCCCTCTTCTGGTGACTCATTCCGATGATTCAGTTTATCTCTTCTGATTCTATTGCCTATCTTTTCCCACTGTTATAAAGCTCTGGCTTATATGTGGGCCTCTGTTTTGTCACTTCTTAAGCAGTAGTTAAGTGCATGGACATAAGAATCACTTAGCCTGTGTTTGTATTGCAGCTTTGCTATTTTTAGCTAGCTGTCTCCACCTCAAGTTAGAAATCATAACTTTTCCAGATTTTTAAAATTATTTGTGGGATAACATCTAGTACCTGGCATATCGTACTTGCAACAATAAATAGGAGATGAAAATATTATATATATTTTGTTGTTCCTATTCCTGTTTCTAAACATAAGAAAGAAATTGATAAAGTGGGTTACTTACCAGGTAATATAAGGTGCCTCTTTGGGGTAGAATTATAGTAGGCCGGATGCGGCGGCTCACGTATGTAATCCCAGCACTTTGGGAGGCCAAGGCAGAGTCAACAGAATGGAGTAATTATTTTTGACATGCTTTTTTAGTGGTATCTTGGTATTTTTTCTTAGAAATTTGATATTAGGGTTTGAACTTCAAAAAATGTCCTTTGGCCTCCATTGCAGTGATCATGTAATTATTTAACCTTTAAGTTTAGTGTTAGTAATAATTTTTTTAAAATATGGCACTGTGCATTACTGAAATGCACTAACCTTAGTGATGGTGTATTTTTTAAGTGACAGAGTTCATTATTGTCTGAGTTGATAAGTTTTATTTTTTTAATAGATGGGATTCAGAATTGTTTTCATTTTCTTGTAGACAAAATAGATTTTAAATGTGTGACTTCCTTTCTAATTTAACTATACAAATAAATTTTAAATTATATAGTTTTGTGGCAAGGGAACTGTGACAAACTTTTGTGGGACATGTACTTGATTGAATTTTTGAACAGATAAACTTTTAGAAAAACTTGCAAATAATTAGTTTTTTTTCCTTCTTTCTTTCAAGGTATCCTTTGTGTGGCTGATCAGTGCCATGGCTTAAGAGAACTAGCCCTGAACTACCACTTACTAAGTGATGAGTTGTTACTTGCTTTGTCTTCTGAAAAACATGTTCGATTAGAACATTTGCGCATTGACGTAGTCAGTGAGAATCCTGGACAGACACACTTCCATACTATTCAGAAGAGCAGCTGGGATGCTTTCATCAGACATTCACCCAAAGTGAACTTGGTGATGTATTTTTTTTTATATGAAGAAGAATTTGACCCATTCTTTCGCTATGAAATACCTGCCACCCATTTGTACTTTGGCAGATCAGTAAGCAAAGATGTGCTTGGCCGTGTGGGAATGACATGCCCTAGACTAGTTGAACTAGTAGTGTGTGCAAATGGATTACGGCCACTTGATGAAGAGTTAATTCGCATTGCAGAACGTTGCAAAAATTTGTCAGCTATTGGACTAGGGGAATGTGAAGTCTCATGTAGTGCCTTTGTTGAGTTTGTGAAGATGTGTGGTGGCCGCCTATCTCAATTATCTATTATGGAAGAAGTATTAATTCCTGACCAAAAGTATAGTTTGGAGCAGATTCACTGGGAAGTGTCCAAGCATCTTGGTAGAGTGTGGTTTCCTGACATGATGCCCACTTGGTAAAGACTGCATGATGTAGGGCATGATGAATAGCACCTTAACTTCAAGCAAATGTATTATAATAAAAGTTTTATTTGCTGTAGTTCTGATATAATTCTATTTTGTGGCACAGAAATTTGATATCTTCAGTCAGTATATATAAAGATTGTTTATTGGAAGACCCATGAATGAATTTTGGTCAGAAAACTTTGTTTCCTTTGCCTAATAGCAATCATATCTCCGAATATTTTTTTAAAATGTGGTTCAGATGTGAAAGTAATAACCAGTTATACATACTAAACAGTTTACAGTCTAAAGGAAACAAAACCTATATAATATCCAAGAAGTACTAATAGGTTTTCTGAAATGTTATGTTCTCTATGCATTTTTTAAAAAATGTAAACTTGATACTTTAGGGTCTTCAGTTATACATACACCTGTTATAAGGTGTTTAATATAGCTCAGGAAAGTGAGCATTTTGTGAGAAAAATGGATATATCATTTGTAATGAAAAAGATTGTTACAAAGCTGTTTAAAGAAAAAGATACATATAAGTAATTGAAACACTTAGAAAACTGATAAATGTCACACAGTGATATTATAGAAGGATAATACAGAGCCAAGATCAAATTAAAAGACAATAAATGGAACAGAAGGGAGGCTGTGTTTAGCTTTGTATAAACTTTTAGGTTTGCTCTGTAATCTGCTAAACCATATACATTCTCTTGTGGTATGTTACTATGTATGTGGCACTTGAGGCACTGTATGTAAAGTAAGGAATGCTTTACTAGTTCTCCTTGGTTTTCTTTATCTTTGTTTAAACTAGCTTTGAAGTATTAAACAATAATTGAAATGAAAAGTTTACCTATTTTAAAAAGCCAAATTTAAATAAATATAGAACTTTAAAATGTTAATCAATTGTTTCCATGAAAGAATATTAGTTTCCAGTAAAGTTTAGTGATGGCTCACTCATTTTTCCATTTTGGAAGTATATAGTTATGTAAGTAGAATTTTTAAAAACCACAAAAGAAGCACCATTGTACAGTCTAGCATAAACAGTAAATTTAAAAGAGGATATATTTAAGTTCATAATCATTTTTTCAGTAAATATTGCTCAGTGAACTTGAAAATTTTAGTAGAAAAATGTCTGCAGTTTTGTGATTGTTAATTTGGTTAAACTGATATTTAAGTTAGGTAACATTTTATATTACTTTCATATGAATAAAGGTAATCCATGCATTGTAGAGTCTATAAAACGTTGAATTTTTTGAGATGATATAAACTTTGATTCTGGGCACTGGTGTTAGTAGATATTACTGCCCTCCTGAGGGAAATCAGAAGTGATTTGCCCCCAATGGAATACATTAATTCTTAGTGGCTCTTTTCAGTAGTGTGACTTTTAGAAAGTATCTCAGTAGTTAAGGAAGCTCACAGTCTTAGATCTATTTTTAAAATGGATGGCCTTCTTAGGAATAAAGCAAAACATTATTTTCTACATAATTTATGCTTCCCAAAAGTGATAGGCTCTCCTGCAGCAACAGGAGATGTGAGAAGAAAAAAGGCTTATCTAGACTGGAAAATTAAAAGCAATTACAGTAATATTTCCCCTTTCTAAATAGTAAAAAGCTGATTGTACAAGAATTATCTGTGCTAGTGAAGTTTTTCTTCCTTGAACAACTTTGGAAAAATGGATTTGACAGTATATAATCAGTTCTAACCAAAGCTTGTATTTGGAAATTTACTTTTTGTACGAATTGAATTATATAATGCTTAAAATACTTTAAGTCACTTTATAAACAAAATACATAGTACTTAATTTGTTTATACGGTAAAGTCTATGTTAAATGCTTTTAGCAATTTGAGAATAAAAAGCTACTAATGCTGTTGTATTTTTTACTTTTTAAAAACTACCCAAACGTACTTATTTGACTTAAAAATGTATGTTTTTGTTTCAGATCCATATTTGATGGGTATTAATAATATTAATGTTTATGACAAACTCGCTTTTTTGAAGATAAAAGGTTAGGCTCACGGAACCTATTCTTGAAATAAGCTCTGATGCCTAAAGAAATGGGAAATTTAAAATCTATCATGAAATATAAATTTTTAAATTTTTATACAGAAAATGGTTAAATTACAAATAAGGAAAGGTTGTTTTTGCATTCAGAATGAGAACTTATAAAATACATCATTTAGACATAGAATTATCCGTCTTTAAAGTCCTTGAACTCAGCCAGTCTTTTTAGAGATAAGTATCTTTATATAAATCAGAATAGTTTTTCAACTATTGAAATTATTTTCATTATATTACTGGCTTTCAATTTATCTTGGTAATTTGGGCTGTTTTAACCATACCAGAAAAAAAAAGGTATGCTTGAAGATTAAGTCAATTTACTACATTTTAAGAACTTTTTTGTAATTATGGAAAAGTTTAGGCTGGAAGGAAGGAGTTTGTGTGAAGAAGGTTCAAGCCTCCACTAGGTCCTTAAAAAAATGTTTTTTACACTATGTTCTTTAACATGCTATAGTTAATATCCACCCCACACATAGATGGTAACGATTATTTGCACAAACTCCAACCCCCGTGTGTCTCTGGGGCTGGTTTTAATCTTACCAAGCAGTCAGGAAAATTCCAGCTGCTTGCTTGACACCCAGCTGTACTCTAAAAAGGACAAGCCTTTTACTCAAAAAGTAAAGAGCTTAACCTTAGAATAATCAGTCCAATAAAAGGATAAATAATCCTAACTTGTTTTAAGTAGGAGAGAAAATTCTGAAAGGAAGGTTTGAAGAGCAGGAAACTACTTGGACAGTAACGGGTAAATATGACGAAGATGCTGGAAACACTTTGGCCAGCCTGTTTGATTTTGTGAACGGGGAAAAAGCATGTGTGTAGTTTTGAACATCGTTCTTTGTATAGCCTGCCAACAATTTATTCAAAAAATGAACTCATAGGAAATATGCTCCCAGGTAATTAATTAAGTGCCACCACAGTAGACCATAAAACTGGATAGGACTTCCTAAGACTTTGATTTTTCTCACTGATTTTTAAGGAGCTGCCAATATTGAGGGTTCTGAACAAGAGTTTAGTTTTATTCACCATCTATTTTCCTCTACCTGCAACAATATACTATGTGACACTTTGTAGGTATACTTACCTAATACTGAGCCACATTAATGAGAGGATATGTTCACTCCAAAGCCCTAGTCAGACTAAAAATGTATAAATTTTATACATCTACAACTTTATTTTGAGATGAAGTCTTGCTCTGTTGCCTAGGCTGGAGTGCCAGTGGTATGATCTTGGCTCACTGCAACTCCCATCTGCCGGGTTCAAGCGATTCTCCTGTCTCAGCCACCCAAGTAGCTGGGACTACAGGCACCCGCCACCACACCCAGCTAATTTTTGTATTTTTAGTAGAGAGGGTGTTTCACCATGTTGGCCAGGCTAGTCTCGAACTCCTGACCCCAGTTGATCTGCCCACCTCAGCCTTCCAAAGTGCTAGGATTACAGGTGTGAGCCACCACACCCAGCCTACATCTAGAACTTAATAGCAAAATAGAAACTGGATTTAAGTTGTGCTTAAGTTGTAATTAAAGGGCAGCAAAACTTAACTGGCAGATTTCTGCATGGCTATGTTTTGGTTTCCTAACTACCATTTTGAAAGCATGTTTTTGAATCATCTTTACTTGAAAGCTCTACATCTTGTAAGTAGAGTTGATGGGTTTAATTCTTAAGAAATACTTTTGTAGGCCAAGTGTGGTGGCTCACGCCTGTAATCCCAGTACTTTGGAAGGTTGAGGAGGGTGGATCACCTGAGGTCAGGAGTTTGAAACCAGCCTGGCCAACATGGTGAAACCCCTTCTCTACTAAAAATACAAAAATTAGCTGGGTGTGGTGGCAGGTGCCAACGTGGTGAAAAACCATCTCTACTAAAAATGCAAAAAATAGCCGGGTGGTATGGTGGTTCATGCCTGAAATCCCAGCTACTTAGGAGGCTGAGGCAGGAGAATTGCTTGAGCCTGGGAGGCGGAGGTTGCAGTGAGCAAGATTGTGCCATTGCAGTCTAGCCTGGGCATCATGAGTGAAACTTCCATCTCAACAAAACAATTTTGTAAATGTTAATGCTGTCTGTGCTGTAGTAGAATCTATGGTACTTTCTGTCTTCATTAAAATTCGTAGGAACAGTAAAAATCTTGAATGCTTTTTTTTTTCCCTACCTCAGCCTCATGTGTAGCTGGGATTGCAGGCAAGTGCCACCACGTCTAGCTAAATTTTTTTTTTGTATTTTTAGGAGAAATGGGGTTTTACCATATTGGCCAGAGTGGTCTCTAACTGCTGACCAGTGATCTCCCCATCCCAGCCTCCCAAAGTGCTGGGATTACAGGTGTGAGCCACTGTGCCTGGCCAAAAATCTTGAATGCCGTTTTAATGTAACTATTAGAATCTTGTTTAAAAGTTCCAGGTACAGTTGTCCTCACTTGTTTTTCCTATGTAACCAAGTTCTTTGATTTGCACTGGACAAAAACTTGGTACAAGAATCCTTGTGTCTTCAAGGCAGTTCTGGAAATCCAAAATCCTGTACTGTTTTCCCAGAGCAGTTTTCCTTAGAATTTGGTAGAAGTTGGTGTTGCCCGAGTTTAGCCGCTAGATGGTGATAATGCACAGAGCCAGTTTTCTTGTGACATTGTGAAGAAAATTAGCAGGTTAAAGAGGCAGCATTCATTTGGAATGGTTAGGCACTATTATCGGGAGTAGACAGGCTAAATGAGAGGCGTGAAAGAAAGTTCTCTCTGTATTTGAGGAAGACTCCCTCAGTGCAGTAGGCAGAATGGTATGGTGGAGGGCTTCTCAAGCTATATGGACTGGGTTATTTTCAGACTGTTGTGGAACTACAGTTTTTTTTAAAAAAAAAGTAAAAATGAATTCCTAGACAAAGTAAGACCAAAGACACATAAAATACAAGCTCCAATTTTTTAAATTAGATTCAACAGAAACAAAAACACTCCAACAAATTGCTTTAAAAGTTTCTAAAAGCTTCCTGTCAGTATCTGTACTTTTCCCCACAGACCAGTAACATCTGGTTGGCAGGCACTGGTCTGAGGACCACACTCTGAGTGGTGCCAAAAAGCCCATACAGTGCATTCCATTCAGGCAGCAGAACCTGGGTTCAAGACCTGACTTCATTACTACTAGCTGGGTAGCCAGGGAAAGCTCACTTAACCTTTCTAAGGTCCAATTACTCACTTGGATCAGGTTAATTATATCTATGATTAAGCTCTTTATGAGAGCTCAATAATAATGTACTAACCTCTCAGGAACCACTTGAATGTTAGTTGAAACTGAAGCACATAATTGGTACATTTATATATTAAATATGAATTGTTTTCTCCGATATCCACTCCATCTTCTTACTGACTGGTGTTTTTTCCATGAATAGAGACGTGTTCAGTTGATCATCAGATACTTAAAGGACCTTAAAAGCTTGTCTGGCTCTAATGATTAAAGCACAGCTACTTGGTGACTTTAGCAGGAACGTGTCCTCTCTCGGAGAAGTGCAACCTCTTCCACTGCGCTGACAGCTTTGTGGGAAGAGGGAGAACTAGAGGAAGCAGTAAAGAAGTCAGAAGGTACCTGTTTACTCAAACGTGTCTGTAGCTATACACCTCCATACCCCAGACCTTGGAAGAACCACTGAAACACTAGGCTATCAGCTTAAAGTCTAGGTGATTACAAAACCCAGAAAAGATTGGCAGATAAACTAGATTAGGCAAGCTCAAGGATGACAATTTGTTCTTTGATTAATCATTATCCCTGCCATTCACTGTGACCTGCCAAACATATACAACTTCCATCTTTACAGCGGTCCTGACAGATGAATCATTTTAGAGATAAGGAAAGTAGGATATAGAAATGTTAGGTTGCTTAAATAACAGAAGCCAGTTACTAGCTAGTTCCAAAATGCCAGCCAGAAATGTGTGTTAACACTGGATTTGCCACATCCAGAAGCACAACCACTTCAGTTATGGTGTCCAAACAAATCTCTCAAGTTAGGTGAATGGAATGTAACCAGACTATACCAAACCTGGTTCCAAAAGTTATTCAACTTGTAAAGTCAGTCTAAACTACCAAAACACACTTAAAAGTGTAACTGCCATACCAGAAAAGAGAGCTCCCACCATGAAGATGTCACTGAAGGTATTTTTTATTTTTGAAGGTATTTTAAAAATCTTGGCACACCGTATCTATAACTGGGTCCAAAGGTTCTACATAACTGATACGTTAACAAAGGCTCCATACTAAAAAAGGCTCGGAAATTGAAATAAAGGTAACCTAACTTGATCACTTTGGTCAATATAGTACGAATTTCAGCTTCTTCCCAACAGAAAAGTCCTGAGATGTTAATATGCAGTGATTCTGCTGATGTGCATTTTATCTTCCTGCACTAAGGAAGAAAGGCTAAAAAAATGACAAAAATAAAATCACCCCGTGAAAACCAGATGCTGGTGATGAGAGGAAAAATGAGCAGTAGAATTAAGGTTTATAAACTAGAGTGTGTTGTTTTTTTGAGATGGAGTCTTGCTCTGTCACCAGGCTGGAGTGCAGTGGTGTGATGTCAGCTCACTGCAACCTCCGCCTCCCAGCTTCAAGCAATTCTCCTGCCTCAGCCTTCTGGGTAGCTGGGAGTAAACTTAGCCACCATGCATGGCTAATTTTTGTATTTTTAAGCAGAGATGGGGGTTTCACCATATTGTCCAGGCTGGTCTCAAACTCCTGACCTTGTTTGTCATCTGCCCACCTTGGCCTCCCAAAGTGTTGGGATTACAGGTGTGAGCTACCACGCCTGGCCAATAGTGTTGTTTCTGTTAGGTAAAGGGATTTCTTCATATGTTATTTTAATAAAAGGGAATTTCATAGGTAAAAACCAATATTCAAAATTATAAAACAAATAAAACTGTCTGTGCACAATCACTGCATCAAAAATTTGCAAGAGACTCAACATAAATTCTTTAGTTGACAAATGCGGTTTGAAGGGGTAATAAAATTTTTTTATGGCTAAAGCAAGAGTCTTGTTTCCTGTTGGCCCAAAAACAGATGTTTCATTTCCCAGATAAGTAGGTTCTCCACTGTAAAGAAATATTCTTGTATAGTTGGTTTCTATTTTCTTGAACTCTGCTCCAAATTCAGCCAGCTTGTTATAGGTCCTTAACACAAATTTGGAACAGTCATAGGAATCAAACCACGTCTCTGCAGCTTTTTCTGGGCTGGCTTTTACAGTCCATGTCTCATAATAAATTCCTGTTTCATTGTCCTGTTTCACCCACTTTGCCATGTTGTTGAACATGTTTCCTAGTTTAAAAAACAAAACAAAATTACCTAGTGAACAAAGTTAATCATGTTAATATTTTTTTTTTGAGACAGGTCTCTCTCTGTTGCCCAGGCTAGAATGCAGTGGTACAATCACAGCTCACTACAGCCTTGACCTCCCGGTCTCCAGTGATCCTCCCACCTCAGCCTCCCGACTATCTGGGACTACAGGTGTTGGCCACCAAACCCAACTAATTTTTAATTTTTTTTTTAATTTGAGACTAGCCTGGGCAACACAGGGTTTTGCTGTGCTGCCCAGGCTGGTCTCAAACTCCTGGCCTCAAGTGATCCTCCTGCTTCAGCCTTCCAAAGCACTGGGATTATAGGTGTGAGCTACCATGCTCAGCCTAATCATAATAATTTAAAGTAAAATGTTCTAACTTAATTAAGACTATGGATGCATGTGAGAAAAGACGGTTTTGAATTTCCAAACTTGCATTTCATAACAGGAATCCAAGCTCAGCCAATTTTTATCCCATTTTTCAACGCACAAGATATTTCTAAATTATAAACATTAGATATGATAGGTGTATAAAGAGAAGTTGTCTTACATACTAATTCTGCAATCATTTAAGCTATAATCAAAGCAAAATTATACAAATGCAGAAACTCTCTTTCTCTACCCAACTCACCAAATCTTGGATTCAGAGGCAAATGAGAAAAGGAAAACAAAAAAAAAAAAGAATTGTGAAAGAGGAAACGTTGAATGGGCCAAGACTGTAAGAAAAATGGAGGTGTGGGAAAGGTGAGCTTTTCTGTTGTAAAGCATGCTATGCATAAAGTATGAATGGCTGCCTGAGGAGCTGCTGCTCTAGAAGGCTGGCTATTACTGTTAGGAGAACAAGCACCATATCCCATCTACCTTGCATGTTTGGTACTTTTCTTTTTTCCCCGTAGTTGGAGTTGTTGGGATGCTGCTGAACTCTCCCCATGACAGAAATTCTTCCAACAAATCAACTAAACTTAAAATATTTTAGGCTGAGTTCATGGACTATGCAGACTCCAGGATGGCTAACCCTCTCTCCTACCATCTTGTACCAGACCAGAATAATCTCTCTGAATATTTGGAAAACACTACTCTGCATGGTTACAACTCTCATCTTGGGCATTTATAATGCCTAATAGAGCCAGGCCCCAAACATTGCATTCTGTCACTGTGTAAAAACCTTTCTTTGGTTACTCCAATTTGAGTCCATAAAATAAATACTTCATGTTCTGTAAAATGAATAGAGTAGCTGCCTTCATCAATTTTATGGAACTAAAATTGTGGAACAGAATAAAGCCTGTTGTATTAGAACTGGGGATACTGTTCTTAGCATTCTTCAACTTTGAAAAGCCACCACTATACTTGAGACAAGATCCTTCAAAATACTATTTTGTAACATGAAGAGAGGTCAATCACAGGATTCACAAGGCAAATAGATGATCTGAAAGATTTAAGTACTGATATATGGAAATATTTTACAAAAATTGTGATCATTTGTTCATATGATCATTGACTTTATGTCAGAAGAAAGGATTTTCAGACAATGATGTAGGCGTAAGTGGGGAAAGGTGTGAACAGGCCTGGAATGAAAGAGCAGCTAATGCTTTTACTGAGCTGTTTTAAAAGAGGGTAGACTTTTGTATTGGGATGGTTTAAGGCACAATTAGAAAATAGAAGAACTGATTAGAAAACAACATGGTGGATTCTGCTAAAATATCCCTAGGTTACATTTAAAAGATCTCAGTTTTATTCCTGATTCTGCTACATCCAGCTCTTTGACCTTGAGAGGCAGGTAAGTCATGTTACCTAGCTGGGCCTCAATTCCTTATTTGTAGAGGATGAGTATCTTATCCTCTCCCTTGAACTGTGAGTTAACACATCCAAATCATTGGTAAAGAGCTATATAAATAGGAAGCATGATTGCTTCCTCAACTCCTGGGGTTCACTGAATCCTTTTCACAACAGTGCTTTCATTTCAGATGTTTCTACTTTTTTGGGGAACAGCATTTTACAATGTAATGCTCCATAAATTATGTGGACAAGCACCTTACTTCTCAAATGCTATGGTAGTATCATCTCCATTTTACACATGAGGCAATGGGCCATTAAGGTAAAATGTGACCCAAGTCACATAAAGAGTTACTAACAAAAGATTTGCTTAATTCGTTACTAAACAATGTGGCATTCACAACAAAATTCCAACTTTCAGCAACTTTCCAATACATCCAAAAGAAGAAAAAAAATCTCAGAGACAAAATATTTAAACTGCTCAAGGGGGCCTCAAATATAAGATCTTATATATTTTGGGAGGCAATGTACCAAAGTAGTTAGGAGAATGGGCAATGGGGCTTGACTGCCAGGGCTGGAGTCCCACTTACTAAGCTTTCTAACTTTAACCTAAGCTGGGCAACTTTAATTGCTCTGTGCCTTAGTTTCTCCATCTGTAAAACGGGCAAAATAATAGTAGCTAACTCCAGAAGTTGTCATGATGAATGATGTGATATAGGTACTCAGAACAGTGCCAGAGCCAGTCTTTATGAATAGTAGCTATTATTTTTCAACATAAAAATATTTATCACTAAATTTTTTTCAGATATAGTTAACATATCCTTTAATCAGGCATTTTATGGATTTCTTTTCCCTATTTCTTTTAGAAAATCCAATTTAATTGTAGAAAATATTTTATCATTTTGTTTTTATGACAGGAAAAGAACATTTTTAGGGAAACATTCAAAGTTCAGAGATAAGCTACTCATCACCTACAAGTGAACTTCTGCATGAGTAATAGCAAATGAAACAAAAACAAAGATAAATAGATGAGATTTAATTAAACTAAAAAGTTTCTGCACAGCAAAAGGAACAATCAGTAGAGTAAACAGACAACCCATAGAGTGGGAGAAATCTTTGCAATCTACACATCTGATAAAGGACTAATATCCAGAATCTACAAGGAACTCAAATCAGCAAGAAAAAAGCAATCCCAAGGGTGGCTCACACCTGTCATCCCAGCACTTTGGGAGGCTGAGGTGGCTGGATCATCTGAGGTAGGTGTTCGAGACAAGCATGGCCAACATGGCGAAATCCATCTCTACTAAAAATAGAAAAATTAGCCGGGCATGGTGGTGGGTGCCTGTAATCCCAGCTACTTAGGAGGCTGAGGCTGGAGAATTGATTGAATCCAGGAGGCAGAGGTTGCAGCATGCTGAGATCGTGCTATTGCACTCCCGCCTGAGCGACAAGAATGGAACTCCATCTCAAAAATAAAAAATTTAAAAAGCAGGGGAAGGGGAAGGTGGCTAAGGACACAAGTAGACAGTTCTCAAAAGATAGACAAATCGCCAACAAACATGAAAAAATACTCAACATCACTAATGATCAGGGAAATGCAAATCAAAACCACAATGTGATACCACCTCACTCCTGCAAGTATGGTCATAATCAAAAAATTTAAAAAAAGGAAAATAGATGTTGCCAGGATGTGGTAGAAAGGGAAGAGCTCTACACTGCTGGTGGGAACGTACATAAGTACAACCACTATGGAAAACAGTGTGGAGATTCCTTAAAGAACTAAAAGTAGAACTACCATTTGATCCAATAATCCCACTGCTGGGTATCTACCCAGAGGAAAAGAAATCATATATGAAAAAGATACTTGCCCATGCATGTTCACAGCAGCACAATTTGCAATTGCAAAAATACCAGCTTATCAATCAATAAGTGGATAAAGAGAATGTGGTGTCTAGTGAATAATGAAAATGTGGTGTGAATACACACAAACACACACCATGGAATACTACTCAGCCATAAAAAGGAATGAAATAATGACATTTGCACTAACTTGGAATAATGGTCTCCAAGTACATCCAAGTGAAGTAACTCTTCAGGAATAGAAAATCAAACACTTACGTGCTCACTCATAAGTGGAAACTAAGCTATGAGGGTGCAAAGGCGTAAGAATGATGAACTTTGGGAATTCAGAAGAAAGGGTGGGAGAGGGGTGACTACACACTAGGTACAGTGTACACTGCTTGGCTGATGGGTACACCAAAATCTCAGAGATCACCACTAAAGAACTTAAGTCATGTAACCAAATGTAACCAGGTTTTTTGGGGTATGGGGGGGCACAACTCCAAGAGAATATTGTAGGTTTTTGGTCTCAAGAATGAGAGAGGGGACCACTGCAGGTGCACGGTAAGCTCATAAAGTAAATACTGGACCCAACAAGTGTTGCAGAAAGGTGATTTTATTTAGGTAGAGAACAGAGAAAAAAAGGAGAAGAGAGAAAACTTCCGTGAAGAGTGTGGAAGGGGACCTCAGAGGGGAAATCCAGCTTGGTGGTGGGGACAAGGACTTTTAACATGGGATAAATTCCCTCCTCTTTACGCCCCCTCCACCACCCTGGGCAATGAAAAGAGTTCCTTTAAACTTCCGCTGGGGTGACTTTTAGTTTCTTCCCGCGCCCACAAAATTTAAACATAAACCGTTAAATCTGCCGGATGGAGATGGGAGGGGGGGCATGGCGCTGGGAAGTTCTTGTTCTTAAAACTATGCCCCCTTGTGAACCCGGAAAAGAATACCTTCCCTCACAAACATCATCTGTTCTCTACAAACCTATTGAAATAAAATACAAAATAAATGAAAAAAAATTCCCAACGTTTAGTGGTTCCAGGAGTGCATTTTTCAAATGACCTCTAAGTAAAACATTACTGAAATGTTTCAATGGAAGTATAATTTCTTTCATTTGGATTTTGATGCAGTTTATCAAATATTGCCATATTTTCAAAACTTACCTGATATAGTCGCTATTTGAACTAATGTCCCATTTTCCTTCCAGTGAGCATCATCAATTCCCTCAAAAAAGCAGGCAGCGCCTTGATTACACCAGAAAGGGGCTTCCATTTCCGGTCGGAGATGGGGAAATGTACAGTTGCCAAGTTGGAAAAGTTCATACCATTCCATTGTGTAGTTCTTACCAGTTAATGTACTCCTGAATCCAATGGCATCATGCATAATTTTCTGTGTAAAGACAATACAGGTATAAGAGCAACTGTGACATAGGCATGGGTCCAGGTAACCTGATAGGAGAAAATGTGGTACATCACAAATGCATATCAAGTAGAACAACTGTTCCGCTGTCTTCCATGCTGCTACTGTCATACCCACTCTGGGCCCCAAACTCCAGGCCCTCATCCATCCTGGCTGTGGCCACTGCAGCTCATCTCAAATAGGAGGCATGCATGTTATGTGGACAAGCTCATAATTTCCTTTGAGCTTAGAGTAAGTGTGAGGAGCCCCCATGCCGGTCTCAGGAAGGAACTCTACAGACCTCACATGGTGATGCGTTAATCTGGAAAGTGACTAAAACAGGATCTGGAAATTGAGAGGTGTTTCCTGCCTGCCTTGCCCCTTCTGGGCCTCTTCTCATCTTCCAGGAGCTGGGTACAGGAGCTGGGTTCAGATTCATAACATTACAACAGATAATGGTGGTTACATTTGTTACTGTCAGGATTACAAAATCTGAAAGTAACTGTTTTTGATTACTCATTTTAAATGTGCTAAGAGAAGCACCAATAAACATGATCTAAAATCAGCCATGTAAATAGAGATTACTCCCTAAAAATCAATTTAATAACCAAATCACTGAATTAACCAAAGTTATAAGACCAAGATGCATCCTTACCAAGTGTCCCAGGAGGTCTCCATATTTAAATTCCCATACTGGGGCTTGTAATCGAAAGACTTCAATATCATCATCATCCTTCATAACTGGGATAGGTGAGCCAGTTGGACAGAAAGTATACTTAGCTTGACAATAAGGATCAGGTTTTGGTCGGAAGTCAAAGCGTCTAATAAAGAAAAATAAACCATTTACTTAGATTCTAGCAGGAATTGGTTCTCCTCACACCTTTTAGAATCCAGTAACGGTTTTAGGGCACCATTCAAAGGTCAGACCATAGTTAATAAATATAAACATACATTTTGTTATCCTTTGAACTTCCAATAATTTTTTAATAACAAATGATAAAAGGACTCTGATAATACATGCTTTCCTGTTCCCTGATCCCATTGTGAAAATTTTGAAGACAGCAATCTTGTCTTAAAATTTTTATAGCTCCAAATCATAGTAGACATTTGCAAATGTTTACAGAATGAACATTTTTCCAATGTGCTCAATTTTACAATCCATACATTAAGATTATTCAGATAATTATGAGTAATATATTTTATATTTACTTATAAATTAACATTCATTCAACCAATATCTGCTGAGGCTCTACTAGATATATAGGGAACTATAGTAAGAAGGAGGGAAACAAAACACTGTTCCCTTTCTCATGGAAACTTGGGTGGGAGCTGGAAAGACATTAAACAAGTAATGAGTGTGGTATGTGCTAGACTAATGAAATAAGTCCTTTGGGCTCAAAGGAAGGACAAATCATTGTGAGGTGAATGGGGTGGGGAGGGCAAAGAAAGAGATAAAGGCCTGGCATAGGTTTTTAATGTACTTGGGCAGAAGATTAAGGCAGAAGGCAGAGGAAACGTTAGGCCTTATAAGACAAGCCTGGCACATTTGGTCTCCAGTAGGTATGGAAGAGTAGAATTCAGGGTTTGAGGCAGGAGTAGAGGCAGAAGAGATTGGCAGGGGCTGTCATTTTGTCACTAGGAGAGTGTGCATCGAATTCCCTGGAGCCTTACAACTGAAGATGGCTCAGCTCAAAGGATGTTAAGTAGCAGATCTGATAAGATTGAATTTGCTATAAAGTAAACCTTATTTCATGAATTAAAAGAGGGTAGGGAGAGAGGCCAAATTAAACATGAGAGCTCAGTTAGAAGGTGACCTCAACAGTGCTGCAAGAAAAGAAGACGGGAGAAGGCCATAGCAATAGGGCTCGAGGGGCCACTGCAGTTGAATTCGGCACTGGTCACCTATAATCTGGCACTGGGAGAGAAAGAAGTGGTGGCAGGGTGGTGGCAACAGCTTCCATCTAAGAATCCCCACGGTTCTAGCGCGATATACTGTTTTACTATCCTAACAAATAAACAAAAATTTCTATTTTAACTTAAGTTAAACTCTTTATGCTAACCAAAGCTATTAACAACTCTCCCAAAAGTTTCTGCCACTTGGGTACAGTGTTTTAGAGGCACTTACCTAGTTTAAACAAATACATAATCACATAGAGATTTCACTTACCCAGAGCAAAATCTATTAGTTCAAAGGTAACGTAAAATGTATGATTTAAGTGTGAACTTAATAAACTTAAATATATTCAATTGAGGGGATTAGATGGGGGCATGTACTTAATATCTGAGACTCAAAAAAAAAAAAAAAAAAACCCCACTAAAAAGCCATAGTCAACACCTTGCCCTAATGTTAAATCGTTTGGATTTACAACTCTTCCTACTGACCAATTTTTACTTCTTACGAACATTTTATTATTAACATTTTCAAGAAAACTAGTTTCAACCACAAACTTCTCTTTCCACGTAGTACATCTATCGAGCAAAACAAAAAAGTGCTGCAAACCTTTCAGTGAGCAGAATACACCAATATCTAGGTTTGACAACAGCTGGCACTTACTAGATTTAATCCTCCCAGCAAACCTATGAGGTAAGTGCTACTACTATTTCTAATTTTTGACTCAGGCCATGCGGGCACAAAGATTCTGAGTAACCTTCCCAAGATCCCTGGTGATGATGGAGCCAGATTTGACCTGCAGCAGGAAGAACCTAAAACTCGCTCCCCACAAAGAGGAAATCCTGCCTTCAAAATAGCTGTGTTTTCAGGTTTGTTGTGTGCAGTTTTAGCTGTTGATTACTTAGGCTAGTAAGTTAAAATTATGTCCATTATAAATTGAATTAAAATAATGACGCCTCGGCCGGGCGCGGTGGCCCACGCCTGTAATCCCAGCACTTTGGGAGGCCGAGGCGGGTGGATCACGAGGTCAAGAGATCGAGACCATCCTGGTCAACATGGTGAAGCCCCGTCTCTACTAAAAATACAAAACATTAGCTGGGCATGGTGGCGCGTGCCTGTAATCCCAGCTACTCAGGAAGCTGAGGCAGGAGAAATGCCTGAACCCAGGAGGCGGAGGTTGCGGTGAGCCGAGATCGCGCCATTGCACTCCAGCCTGGGTAACGAGAGCGAAACTCCGTCCCCCCCAAAAATTATAATAATAATGACGCCTCTGGTTTTTAAAAAATAGCTGTTTTCAAAAACTGCTGGTCTTTGTCCTGCGTGATGTTGACAACATGTTTTCTTTCTCTGTGTGTAGCTACCTCTGATCGCCAGAGGCTGTGTCTTCTATCACAAAGGCTGGAATCGGCCTACCAGGTCCGCGGATCTGTCCTCGACTAAGGACCGGCGTCCTACCTCGAGGCTGAAGACTGGACAAACGCGGTGACAATGTTCCCGGTCTGCCCAGGACTACAGGAGACGGGGATGCCCGGTATGCGGGACTTTGAGCGCAAAAACTGGGAAGTCCCAGTCCCAATAAGGATTTCAGGTTCAAACCAGAGCGAGTTGGTCGCCCAGTAAACTGTGCCAAATGTTCCGCAGCAATGATAACGACAGTGGATGAAATAATAAATCAGTCTTTTTTAAATCACTCTAGAAATGAGCTACTTGTACCTAGAAGTCCCTCATAGCATTACTCTCCTCTTCCTCTTCTACGATTTGGGACGGTCCTGAGTCTGCCCCAAGCGGCCAGAGGGGAGGAAAGGTCCCAGGGCTGCGCGTAACAAGCAGCTGCGTCTTCCCATTCCTTAGATTTGCTCTCACGTGCGCTCCGAGCTTCTCCTGGCGCTGCCCCCGCACCGTCACGTGACCCGACACAAACCACGGCGCGCGGGGGTCCTCGCCCCAGCACCGCCACCTCCCCCATCGCTGACCCCGACCCGGACCTTGCACGCACCGCCGCACTCACTTGTAGGGCTCCGGCCAGTGGCGCCGGGAGGGGCTGTCCGAAGCCCGGAGCCAGCCCGGAACCGCCGCGAGGCAGAGCAGCGCCAGGGCCCAGCGCCGGGAAGCGCGTCCCCGGGCCCCGCCCGCGCCCCGCCGCATCTCGACGCCTAGTGCGGTGTCTCCCTCCTGCGCCATCAGGCGGCCCCCAGTGCTTCCGGCGCCTCCCGAGCCCCGCGACGCCGGAGGGCGGAGCTTGCGCGGAGCCGCCGGCCCCGGACGCAGACCGCCGCGCCAGCCCGAGAGCTTGCTAGCAAGCCAGGTTCCGGCGCGTGACTCCTCCCTGTGGCCCGCCCGCGGCGGCTTCCACACTTTTCAGTCCAGGAGGGGCGCTTTGGTCTGCCTCCTCCGCGAATTCCATCCAGACCCGGGGGCTCCTCTTTTATGAACTGACCTGTCCCCACGCACCAGCCACCACCAAAACCACACCAAAACCAAAAATCTGCCTCCAGGGCTCCTCCCAACCCCGAACTTTTACCGCATTCCACAGGCCCCACGGTAGGTGTCAACAAACGTTGAGTGAATGAGAGTGTTTATTTGGTGCAGGGCTGGGGGTGCAGTGAGGAAGAAGGAACAGTGGTGGGGAAATGCCTCCTCCTCACCGACATGGTCCTGCGATAACAGTGGTTAACACTGACAGTATGTGGTCCCTGCCACTGAGCAAGTGCATAGTGGGGAAATGACTGGTCCTCACTCGACCTGGGCCACTGAAAACAGTGGTGAAACCCACAATGTGTGGTCCCTGCCACTACCCGAGCGCTGCGGAATCCACCCCTCCCCCACTGCTCCCCTCTCCGGCCCCGTGTTTGTTCCATGCTTGGATCTGTCACTTCACTGGGAGGAAACTTCTGCATCACCTTCTCTTCTTTGACTCTTCAACCACTTCAAGAAAACAATGGCATCCATTACCCGGCTTTTGAGGAGCCTGTCTTGGCGTGCCTTGCTGTTAGGCACAAATACTGACTTAAGAGTACATTCAAGGCCTGTGAATAAGACACTGCACTTCAGCCTGGGCGACGTAATGAGATACCATGTAGTCACTTGTTTTTTGTTTTTTTTTGTTTTTTTTTGTTTTTTTTTTTTTTTTTACCAGAGAGCAGTTTTGCAGAGCCTTAGACCAGGACTACTTTCCAATTCCTTCACTTCCCCCACAACGCGTGTGAAGCATCATAATGTTTGTAAGGCTATGGGAATAAGCAAGGTGGCTTCAGTAGCCAGAGATCACCACCACAATCCATGGGAGGGTGTGTGGCTTGGGGGTTGTCACTGACTTCCTCAGGCCCTCCAGGTCTCCTGATTACAGATGGGACTTAGTGCCCTGCCCCAAACACACACTGCTTTGCCCACTTGCTGCACCAGTTTGGGGAGGTTTTGCGGAGGTTCAGACGGGCTGCATTTTACCATCCATTTGTCTAAGTGTTTTGCTAGCTGCCATCCTAGCTCTCCTCCATATACTATCGCCAAATTCAAATTATCAAGGCTAAACTGGCTTCTCCAAAGCCCTACCCAAGATGAGAGGGGAAAGCACTCTAGCCCTGAGAGCTGAAATGGAATGTCTGATTTGAAGGGCACCTGCAGGATTCCCTGTAGACCCACACTTGAGCCTAGTTTAAGCAATTAGAACGAACAACTTAAAAAAAAAAAAAAACAGCATTAATTGGAGCGTTTACAAATAGTGGAACCGTACACAGTAGAACTTCCCAGTCAGTTCAGGACTTCCCAGAGCTACAAAAACAAATTCAGGTTGACGTTGGTCAGTGATGGGGACCTCTGGTCTTGCTTCCGTCGTCTTTTCCCTCTGTGTGCCGAGAGCTCTCATGGTAAGAAAGTATTTCCTAGTATTGCTCTTTTTATTATTTAGATGGAGTCTCCTTCTGTTGTTCAAGCTGAAGTGCAGTGATGCGATCTTGGCTCACTGCAACCTCTGCCCCCCGGGTTCAAGTGATTCTCTTGCCTTAGCCCCCCTAGTAGCTGAGATGACAGGTGTGCGCCACTATGTCAAGCTAATTTTTTTTTTTTTTTTTTTAGTAGAGATGGGTTTCACCATGTTGGCCAGGCTGGTTCTGAACTCCTGACTTCAAGTGATCCACCGCCTTGGCCTCCCAAAGTGCTGAGATTACAGGCATGAGCCACCATGCCTGGCCCTAGTATTGGTCTTAACTCAGCCTCTTGGAAGCTCCTATTCCTCTGTTCTGGTTTTGCCTTGGGTGGGGACACTGATTAAACCCTATTCCTTTTGTCAGTGACCCCACATCCCAAGCTAAAGGTGCTCATAGGTTATCATTGCCTGATACTGGTTACTTCCTCCTTGTCCGTGGCTTTTAAATCTTAAAGGCCCACAGGCAGAACTTAATTTCAATTTAATTGGTTTCCCTTGGGTCCTTGCCCAATCAGCCTAAGACTGCTTGGACCACATGGCATCTCCCCAAATAGAGTTATAGGATTCTGGGGAAGTCTGGAGTTGAGATGAAATTTAAATAAGCAATATTTTGGTAGGCTCAAAGCAAAACAAGGCTGTGTGTCAGTGATGGCAGTGGCTGCTCCAGACAGCCTGCTGCTGCCATCAACACACAGGCTCTAGGTCTAGACTGCAAAGTGAACGAGGGTCGTATTTCCTTGGAGACTATGAAGTTAAAACAGCGATGGAATTTTGTGTCTGGAAACCCCTTATCAGAAGTGTGGCATCTGGATTGTAAATTGAGGCCAATTCTCTGTGTGAAATCACTGAGGTCCTTCAGGCAAAGGTGAGATATTTTATTGTTACTGATGTAATTTCAAACAGGAAGTTGTCTCCAAGTCTAATTTTAGAGAACAAATTTCTCATGGAATAAGAAAGCAGGAAGCCAGGCAAGGTGGCATGCACCTGTAGTTCTAGCTACTCAGGAGGCTTGAACCTGGGAGTTTGAGGCTATAGTGAGCTATAATCATGACTGTATATAGCCACTGCACATCAGGCTGGGCAACATAATGAGATGCTGTCTCGAAAAAAAATTTTTTTTTAAAGTGAAAAAAAAAAGGAGGTTATTATGACACTTTATGATTTACTGTGGTTTGAGAGGAACATTGTTTTCTGGTGATTCTGAGGCTGGTTTTGTCAGTTCAGGCTAATAAATAGCAGGGCAGATTAAAGTCCAAGCTAATTTTTAGTTTCTTACTTACAATCTCATTTTTAATTTTAGGTGTTAAAAAACATTTTTTCTGAGAAGGGGCTTCACCAGTTTGCCTAAGAACTGCTGCCCTAGACACACTAATTTCCTACTCCATTTTTGTTTTCTGAGAAAGGGTCTCACTTTGCCACCCAGGCTGGAATGCAGTGGTGCAATCACAGTCACTGCAGCCTCAGCTTCCAGGCTTAAGTGATCCTCCCACCTCAGCCCCTGAAGTAGCTGGACTACAGGCATGTACCACCATCTTCAGATAATTTTAAATTTTTTTGTGGTGAAAAGCCGTCTCACTGTGTTGCCCAAGCTGGTCTCGAATTCCTGGGCTCAAGCGATCCTCCTGCCTTTGCCTTCCAAAATGCTGGAATTGCAGGCATAAGCCACTGAACCTGGCCCTGACACAAATTTTAATATAAAAGGTTGAGAAAATCTTGAAGGTAACCAAAAATTAACAAACCCCCAAAGTGTTTATGAAACTTGGGAATACTTACCTGTTGTATACTTTATTAACCTGGCTAAACAAATGCATGAACTATATGTAGGTCCTATTTTCAGAGTTTTGACAATTTCACTTGCCTAAAGCATAATTTATTTTAGTTCAAAGATTATTTTATTTTCATTTTTATTTTGAGACAGGGTCTTGTTCTGTTGTCCAGGTTAGAGTGCAGTGGCATAATCATGGTTCACTGCAGCCTTGACCTCTCAGGCTTAAGCGATCCTCCTACCTCACCTCCTGAGTAGCTGGGACTACAGGCCTGTGCTACCATGCCTGGCTAATTGGAGAAAAACTTTGGTAAAGTCAGAATTTCACTTTGTTGCCCAGGCTGGTCTCAAGCTTCTGGGCTCAAGTAATCATCTTGCCTCAGCCCCCGAAAGTGTTGGAATTATAGTCATGAGCCACTGTGCCTTACCCAAAGATAATTTTAAAAGCATAATTTAAGTGTGAATTTAATAAAGTTAAAAATTATAATATTCACTTAAGGAAGAGATTAAAGTGAGACATCTTAATATATGATATTTAAAAACAAACTGTGGAGCCATAATGAACACCTCACTCTAATTCTAAAGCAAATGATTTGGATTTATGATCTTTTGCTTGTTACATTACATTTTTTTAGACAATTCTTTAATCTTGTACTTGCTTATTGAATATATTTTTTACTTCTGTTGTGATCAGTTTATCAATATCCTCAAGAAAACTGGCTTCAGAACAGAAACTCTTTTCTTTATGTTGTTAAATAAAATGTACGAGAGGCCATGGTTTTGGACTGAGCTCCTGCCTTAGGTCAAAACAGATTGAACCAAAATGGGGTCACTTGTGCTAAGTGTCATGGAATCAAACTGAAATCTAAACAGGAAAATTCCCCTATATACTGGTATTTCCTGAAAACAAGAGATTCACAGCAACCATTCAGAAAGGCCCCAGTCAGCCTGAGTCAGCATGATAAGGAGGTCTTCTCTGCTTTAACCCTTTACAGGGAAAGTAACCTAAAGTAACCTGATGTTAACCAATTCAGTTTTTTTGTTTCCCTAGTTCTGTTCAAGCTACCTTAGGCAAACCAACTGGTCTACCAGGCTGACTGAAGCTCCCTCTATTTTGAATAGGAAATACCTAATTTATGAATCATTAACAAAAGCCAATTAGATGTTTAAATATCACTTGGTTGATTTTTTTTTTCTTCTTGAGACAGAGTTGTGCTCTGTAGGCCAGGCTGGAGTGCAGTGGCGCAATCTCAGCTCACTGCAACCTCTGCCTCCCAGGTTCAAGGGATTCTCCTACCTCAGCTTCCTGAATAGCTGGGCTTACAGGCATGCACCACAAGCCCACATAATTTTTGTATTTTTTTTTAGTAGAGATGGGGTTTTGCCATGTTGGCCAGGCTTGTCTGGAACTCTGGCCTCAGGTGATCCACCCACCTGGGTCTCCCAAAGTGCTGGGATTACAGGTGTGAGCCACTGTGCCCAGTGAAATTTTGTTCTTTTTTAAATCAACATTTATCAAGGAAACTAAAGGGGTGCAAACCATTTGGTGAACAGAAATACACTAGTATCAAGGTTTTGACACAGATGACATTTACTATTTTTAATCTTTCCAACAATCCTACGAAAAAGGTGCTACTTCCTACTTTCAGATTGAGGAAATTTTGGTGCAGATATTTTAAGTAACTTTCTCAGGATCACATAAGGCAGTGAGGGTGGAGTCAGATTTGATCTTGGGCACTCAGGCCCACACCTAAGTTATCCTGCTTTTCAAATTCACTCCTTGTCTTCCTCCTCCTCCCCATCTGCAGTGATGCTGGATGCATGTGTATTTTCCACATGCAGTTGCTCTTTGCCCTGTTTGGTGTCGAAACTATGTATACATCCTCTTTCTAAATCTGGGCATCATTGACAGTAAATATCCTACTGGGTCAAGGGCAAGAATCACCCTTGGGGGTTTGCAGTACTCCATCTGTCACTTATGAGCAGCAATCCACCTCCAGGTTAAGAAAGGCAGGTTTCTTCTAGAAAGCAGATGCAGGGTGTATTCAGCACCCAGGACGTAAAGGCTTAGTGAGGTTTTATTGGAGGAATATGGGGCTAATAATTTAAAGATCCAGTAGGCAAAGTAGTGTTTACTGGAGGTTGCAGATTTCACCCTTTAATAATAAAAGAATAGTTCCTCTTTTCTGGCTGGAACCATGGAGGGTGTCAAAGAGAAGGTTCCTGCTGTGCTGGAAACCCTTAAGAAAAAGCAAAGGAATTCCACAGAGCTGAAGATCAAATGCCTGAGAAAGAAGTTTGCCCAAAAGATGCTTTAGAAATCAAGGAAGAAGCTTATCTATGAAAAAGAAAAGCACTATCACAAGGAATATAGGCAGATGTACAGAACTGACATTTGAATGGCAAGGATGGCAAGAAGAGCTGGCAACTTGTATGTACTTGTGGAATCCAAATTGGTGTTTGTCCTCAGGATCAGAGGTATCAGTGGTGTAAGCCCAAAGGTCCAAAAGGTGTTGCAGCTTCTTCACCTTCATCAGAGCTTTAGTGGAACCTTTGCGAAGCTCAACAAGGCTTCAGTTAACATGCTGAGGATTGTAGAACCATATATCGCATGGGGGTACCCAAATCTGAAGTCAGTAAATGAACTAATCTACAAGCATGGTTATGGCAAAATCAATGAGAAGTGAATTGCATGGCAAAACCAATGAGAAGTGAATTGCTTTGACAGATAATGCTTTGATTGCTTGATCTTTGGTAAATATGGCATCATCTGCATGGAGGATCTGATTCATGAGATCTATACTGTTGAAAAATGCTTCAAAGAAGCAAAGAACTTCCTGTGGCCCTTCAAATTATCTTCTCCATGAGGCGGAATGAAGACAAAGGCCACTCATTTTGTAGAAGGTGGTGATGCTGGCAGCAGGGAGGACCAGACCATCAGGCTTATTAGAAGAATGAACTAAGGTGCCTACTATGAGTATTTTTCTAAGCTGGTCAGTTAATAAACAGTACCTGCTCTCAGATAAAGAATAACTTTTCTTCAAATATCTGGTCAATAAATGAAGTTCTACTGAAGAAACTCAGGGAGCATCCTAGCTGAAATTTTATTAAAAAGTAACTTTTATTTGAAAATTATCAAATAAAATGCAAATTACCTGCATCTTTCCTCTTTATTTACTGTGATCATATAAGAAAACTAGGCAACACATACGGAGTTTTGGACTTTCTAAGAACTTGCTAAGTTTGTGAGACAAAATGTCACGAGGAGCAGCGGCATCCTCGCCAAGGCTGCCTGCTTCCATTGCCCTTACTTACAGCCCACGCTGTATAGGAATCTCAAACTCTCCATGTTCAGTCTCCTAAGAATTTCTGTGTTCCAGCTCCAATGCAGACGCAATGGGGTCTCTTCTTTAGTCTTCCCTGTCAAAAACATCACTTCAACGTCCAGCTTTGGAACTGAGCAGTTAAAACGATTATTCCACACAATTAAACATTTTTCAAAACAATTAAAAATACTGCATATCGATATCGACATTGTCTTTTGAAATAAGTTGCATGAAAATTCCTTTTTAGTAGTCCAGCAAAGGATTGAATCCATTTTTTCCCCTTGCTCTTTCGTTTAAGGATAATTTTCAAATGAAAGTTACCTGTTAATAAAAATCTAGCTTATGGCTCCCTGGCGCGCTTTCCCTTCCTTCCCAACAGAAAGGACAGAATGTCTGCGGCCTCTGCAGGGCTCGGGGTGCACAGGTTCAGCAGACAGATCTCTTTCCTACGTGAGAACCCATGGCCAACACTCCAGCGTCCCCATAGGGCTACGCGTCAGAGCCGGATCCGCCGCAAGGGGGCGCGCGGGTGCAGCGGGAGGTGGGAGTGGGCGGCTGTGCACGCGGCTTTGGCGGTGCTGGGCTATCTGGGGGCTGCAGGGCTAGGGACTAGGTCAGGGCTGCATGGGCTTGGGGGCGCCTTAGCGGCGCTCTCTCCTCTGGAGGCTGCGGAGTGGCGGGGCAACCCCTTCCCAAGCTGTTTTTCCCTCCCTGGGGCTTCTAATTTTTATTTTATCAAGTTCTGGGTTACAAGTGCAGACTTGCAGGTTTATTACATAGGTATACATGTGCCCTGGTGGTTTGCTGCACCTATCAACCCGTCATCTAGGTTTTAAGCCCCACATGCATTATATATTTGTCCTAATGCTCTCCCTCCCCAAAGACTTCTAATTTGTTTGTTTGTTTTTGAGTCTGCCTCTGGTCACTTAGGTTGGAGTACAGTGGCGCCACCTGGCTTACTACAACCTCCGCCTCCCCTGTTCAAACGATTCTTCTGCCTCAGCCTCCCGAGTAGCTGGGATTATAGGCGCCCACCATCACACCCTATTTTTTTTTTTCGAACAGGAGTGTACTATGTTGGTCAGGTTGGTCTCAAACTTCTGACCTCAAGTTATCCACCCGCCTCAGCCTTCTTAAGGGTTGGGATTAGAGTTTTGAGTCACCACGCCCGGCTTGGGGCTTCTCATTTTTAAAGGTATCCAACACGCCTCCCTCCGCACACTCCACTGGATCTCTAGCGACCAGGCCGGGCTTCAGACAACGGGGGGCAGGGATGTTCGCTGTCGCAGGGACCAGACCAGCCTGCCCCTTACTTGCTACCCGTTTGCCAATTGTGTTTTTTTTTTTTTTTGGGGGGGGGTAGTGTAAAACATATATAACATAAACTTTACCATTTTAACCATTTTTAAGTGTGCAATCCACTGGTAAGTGCATTCACAATGCTGTGGAGCCATCTCCACTGTCCACCCCCAGAATTTATTCATCATCCCAAACTGCAGCTATGGAACGCCAACTCTTCATTCTCCTTTCTCTCAGCTCCAGATAGCCTCTATTATATTCTGCTTTCTATCTCTAAGACTTTATCTACTCTAGCCACTTCCTGCAAGTGGAATCATGTAATATTTGTCCTTTTGTGCCTGACTTGTTTGGCTTAGCCTATGTCCTTAGGGTTCATCGGCATTGTAGCCTGTGTCAAAATTTCCTTCGTTTTTAAGGCAGAATAATATTCTTTTGTATGTGTAATGCCACATTTTGTGTACTATTCATCTGTTGATGGACATTTGGGTTGTTGGCTGTAGTGAATAATGCTGCTGTGAAACAAATACCTGTTTGAGTCCGTGCTTTTCATTCTTTTGTGTATTTACCTAGAAGTGGAATCATGGTAGTTCTCTTCAACTTTGCGAGGAACCGCCACAGCTGCTGCAGTATTCTTTTTAATAAGTTAAACAATTTGTTAATTTCGTTGTCTACAGGACTTGAAGTTTGAAGCTGGGGGGTGTCTCTATTCAGTCTTCTGGGTGAGTTTCCCTGGGAGGAAAAATGATTTCTTTAAGGTCGTTACTAGGTAGGGAAAGTCATTCCTAGAAACCAATTCTCTTTTCTATAAAACTTAGGAAAGGAGATATCTAGCACATGTTTCACTTTAGGGGTGTAAGGATTAATGTGGCTGTTATTCATTCTTTCAACAAGTAGTTATTGATTTCCTAATGGGTGAAGGGCGATGTCCTACACGATGGGGTTTGTGAGTATTTAATGAACCCAGGTCTCTGTGCCTGGGTTGAAGTCCCGGAG
Organism: Cebus imitator; assembly: GCF_001604975.1. Classification (NCBI taxonomy): domain Eukaryota; kingdom Metazoa; phylum Chordata; class Mammalia; order Primates; family Cebidae; genus Cebus; species Cebus imitator. The sequence continues at coordinate 2,171,129 of NW_016107567.1, forward strand.
AGCTACATGGACTTCTTTAGTCTTGATTACAACCCAGCAAATGCCTCAGTGCTTTCTTGACAGATCCAAGGGATGTGCACATATTGAAAATGTGTTTCCATCCTTGAGCATGTTGATCTGATTATTCTGTGAAACAACAGAAGGCCAATTTGTTTGGAGAATTCTTTAAAATCAAATCCATGTTTCTCAGTTTTGTTTTTTTTTTAAACTAATGAGGTGTTGCTCTGTCACCCAAACTGGAGTGCAGTGGCACAATCAAAACTTGTAACTTCAAACTCTTGGGCTCCAGCAGTTATCCCACCTCCACCTCCTGAGTAGCTAGGACTACAGCACACACCTCTGTTCCTGGCTAATTTCTTTTAATTTTAATTTTTGTAGAGATGGAGGTCTCACTATGTTGCCCAGGCTGGTCTCAAATTCCTAGCCTCAGGCAATCCTCTTGTCTTGGCCTCCCAAACTGCTGCTATTACAGGTATGAGCCACCATGCCCAGTCTGAATCTGCATCTTTCTTGACCTTCAGAATATTCTAGGTCTTTTCACGTGTGTGTGTATGTGTGTGTGTGTGTGTGTGTGTGTGTGATTCCAAGCATATGTATGTATGGTATATCACAGATCGGAGCCATTACTCAATTTTATAAAACAATATATGAAGAATATTTAGAATCTTAGCATGTACTTTAATGAAAGACAAAATTTAGTAACAAGAGACTGAGACTCTTGATTTTATGCCTCCCAGGCCTAAGGCCACCCTTTCCGAGATTCAAGGGACATTTGATTCAGACCAGCCTCAGGCACTTCCTGGTGAAGCAGACCTGTGAGTTTTAGGTTGGAATAGAAGCCAGTGAGGAAGGTGTGACTCAAAGGCAATCCCTAATATACAGGCGTCTCCCCTGAGCTTTCTTCCTGCTTCCAAGTCCTCATGTTTCCCCAGTTCGGTGCCCCTGCAGGATCCCAGGTTTGGGGACAGGGAAACTGGAGTGATGCCCTCCCCTCTCAAGTGTTTCTGAGGATGAATTGGGGGTGGCCCAGAGCTTGGTGGGGCTGGATGCTTGGAGGTGGGTCAAGCGAGAGCTACCAAATGCACCGTTTCGGGGTCTTGGCATTGAAGCCACTGGGATTTTAATTCAGAGCCCTGAGTTTTATTTCTCATTTGCTTTAGATTAGTGGTTGCCAGACCTTACAAACACAGTCACCTGGGGAGATTTTAAGCTGGAGCAATGCTCAAGCTGGCTCTTCGCTCCCAGAGATTTCCATTGAACTGGCCTTGTTGGTGCCCAAGTTTCCCAGGTGATTCTCATGTGCAGCCAGCTTGAGAAGCACTGCTTTGAAGGATTTCAAGGGCTGATTTAATCCTCCAATGTTTCTGAGTCCTAGATGTTCTTATCTATAAAATTATGTCCTCTCTTTTATATGTGTGTGTGTGTGTGTGTGTGTGTGTATCTGAAAACCTACCTCTTTGTGATCTATCTGATTTCCCTTCCTTTTAGAAGCTAATCTATAGCTCTTTTTTCCCCCTCTAGAAGGCCCCTGCGCTCTCTTCTTTGTAGAAGGAGTAATGTTTGTAGCTGATGTTGGCCCTGAAAGCATGCAGAATCACTTCGTGGTTTTTGGACTTGGCTTTCTGGTTTAGATTCTGAGACTGAGTTGCCTGATTGTTTTCAAAGAGGCAATGACATCATTTGTTTTTATTTCTATTTTTGAAGGTGAAGGAATTTGCGCCTAATGTCGAACAGATGCTCATCGTTAATCACTTGAAAGGGAGCCCAACAGAAAGAACAGAGATATCCCGGAGGAAGGTGCCAGGAGAGCCCGGAGGGACATCCAAGACTTGGCAGACCTGAACTTCAGTGAGCTTGATGCTGTCATTACACCTGGTGAGTTAGCTGAAAACTGTGAGGCCAACTGTTCATTTTAATTAAAGCTCACTGACTTTAAAACCTTCTTCCTGAAGGAATGATGCCGGCTCAGCTGCCATTTTGAAATCTTCTGTGCCAGGCTCCAGGTCGGTGGTTCTCAAACTGTGCTGTACATGAGAATTACTTGGAGCTTTTAAAAACTCCAGATGCATGGGTCATACCTTATGCCAGCCACATGAGACTCTCTAGGGGTTGGAAACCAATATTAGTGTTTATGCTCTCTAAGTGATTTCCTAATGCCCTACGTAGGGTGACCAGTGGTTTTCAAAGTTGGCTGCACATTGGAATCACCTGGTAGGCTTCAAAAACCATCAATGCCTGTATCCTACCTCCAGAGATGGTGATTTCATTGGCCTGGGGTATGGCCTGGTTTTTGGAATTTTTAAAAGATTCCCAGATGATTCTCGTGTACAGAGAAATTTGGGAACTAGGGCTCTATACCAGTGCCTCTTCGGCTTCGTTGGAGGCATGACTCACCCGGAGGTCTTGTTACAATGCAGATTCTGATTTGACTTCCAGGCAACAGCTGGGGTGTGGCAGGCACACCACCCTTTGAGGCCTTGAGACTTTGAAAATTAGAGGTTTTGCCTGTTTCTGGACCTTTTTGGGCAGAAATCAGTTTTAGATTGGCAACACTCCCTTTTCAAATAAAATATTTAAAATTAGTCTTTTATTCTATTTATGATCAATAAAACCATAACTCAATCTTTTATTCAGATAAAAGATTGATTTACTAGGCTGGGTATGGTGGCTCACGCCTGTAATCCCAGCACTTTGGGAGGCCGAGGTGGCTGGATCACTTGAGGTCAGGAGTTTGAGATCAGCCTGGCCAACATGGTGAAACACCGTATCTACTAAAAATAGAAAAAATTATCTGGGCGTGGTGGTATGTGCCTGTAATCCCATCTATTCGAAGGCTGAAGCAGGAGAACTGCTTGAATCTGGTAGGTGGAGGTTGCAGTGAGCTCAGTGAGCTGAGATCACGCCACTGCACTCCAGCCTGGGTGACAGAGTGAGACTCCGCCTCAAAACAAACAAAACAAAACAGAAGATTGATTTACTTAAAAGATTGATTTATGAGTATAATTATCTCAGATATTTTTCTTTGACTTTTTTTTGTTTAATTCCCTTCATAAAGAATAGTATGTCCTATATTTATCTTTTTCAAACTAAACAAAGTTAGTTTTATTGTCAGATTATATCAGTTTATTCACAATGTTTCTGAAGTTTTTGGAGACACTTCAGAGATGTCCCACAGTGAGAACTGGGAACCATTGTGTTGGATCAGGAGTGTGTGTTGCTTGTTGCTATCTATACATATCTACCAAATAGGTTGCTTACTGCTATTTTACATATATAGCGTTCCAGACATTTATTGCTTACATTTCATGGCTTAATAATTTATTGTCTTTCTTGGTTCTGTGGGTTGAGTAGTGTAGATGTCAAAGGAAAGCTTCCCCTTTGCCATCTTAAGATTCTTGGAAAAATTAGCCCACATCAGGTAGATTAATTGGAGAAAAAGCATACAAATTTAATTAATGTGTACACCAGGTGAATCACAGAGTGATTGCCCATCCCCCAAGGGGGGTCAAAAGCTTATACATCAAACTGGCAAAACAGATTATAGGAAGGGGTGGAAGAATTCCGTTGAGGGGATGTCTAGGGACAATGAATGAATGGATCAGGGAGCAGAGATTAACTTGCAGGTTATCTTGTGAAAGAGTCTGATCAGGTGTGGTTACAGTCTTGGTCTTAGGGAGAGGGGTAGAAAACCTTTTGCTAGGTCTGTATCTTAGGCAGATAAAGGAGCCCCAACACTAGCTGGGTTAGCTGGGTTTTGCTTGGGATGTCTGATGATGTTGCAGTGAGGTAGAGGCAGGGGCTGCAGTTATCTGAAGGCTTGGCTGGGCTGGGTGTCCACATCTGTGTCTTCACTCTCATGTCTGGTGCCTGGGCTGGGATGGCTGAAGAGCTGAAGGCTGGCAGTGCAGCCACGTGACCACTGGCAATCCTGGGGTTCTGCATAAGTCATAGACTTCAGGGTGGTCAGGCTTATTCTATGTGAGTTTGACATTCCCCAGAACAAGCATTCTAAGTGTGAAAAGATAAACTTAGGCAGATTCACATTTTAACAAGTTTATTTCAGTAGACAACTCATGAATTGGGTAACTCTAGATGTTCATGGAAGCAAGACAAAAAAAATAAATGAGTGGTTAAAGTGAAAAGTTACTAGTTAGAAGTTCGTTGGAAATTTCTGATTGGTAAGATCTCTAGTTAGAGGTTGGTGGGTGGGTTTTGATTGGTTAAGCTTAAGTGTCGTTTTCCTGGTTAAGCTTAAGTGTCGTGACCATTCACTCTGAGTTGGGTTTCAGGCTGCTTTTGTAGGAACCCAAAATGCTGAGCCCTCTCAGCCTTTGGGCTGAGCCTCTCAGTTCCCTCAGTTAAGAATTTTAGTACAAGAGACTTGGGCTTTCCTCTTACAATCTAGCCATGAGGTCTCTCTGCATCACTGCTGCAGCTTTCAATGGATCAAAAGTGAGATCCCATTCAAGGAGAGAGAACCCCAAAAGGGCATAAATACCACAAGGCATGGATATTGAGTAACTGTCTATAGGTATTGGATAACTGTCTATGTATAACTATCCATGGATATTGGATAACTGTCTTTGGAGACATGCTACACATTATGAGTAAAATGTAAGTTTAAATCTCTATCTATAAAGCCCCAGAGGGAAAGGGCAAGGAAGATTCATTTTGAGTTGCAGGTGTTTTGAGAATTCACTCTTTTCTTCCATTGCTACTATGGTTATCCTGAGAGAAGTTTGTAAAGGTTATTTCTCCTGAGATGTGGTGCTAATATTAGTGTTTTCACATCTAAGGCAGTATTACTAGCAAATTTATCTCAAAATTACTGCTACTTAAAAATCCTTTTATTTTAGCACATAAAGATAGATTTTTGTTTTTAAAATGTATGGAGTTCTCTCAAAGGCTTTTTAAAAGATATAGTTCTACTTTGTACCAAACTGGAAATATTTAGCAAAAATTAGCATCATGATGGGTGTTCCAGCTTGTGTCTTCAGAATTTCATACTGTTGATGCAAAATATTTATTTATTATTGTTAGGTTAATATAAACCTTGTATGTCTATTGAGTGCACTTGCTACAAGGCTACATTGAAGCTATGTAACATCTTTAACGATTGGGTGTGTTTTAGCATTTGTTATCAATTTTTTACAAAAAGATCTCTGAACAACCCTGATGATTATAGGTTGTGGTACTTTTTTTTTTTTTTTTTTTTTTTTTGAGACAGATTCATACTGTGTTGCCCAGGCTGGAGTACAGTGGCATGACCTTGTCTCACTGCAACCTCTGCCTCC